>NW_016827678.1:1090187-1093985 GCF_001698545.2 Rhinopithecus bieti
TTGATGGGTGCTGACGAGTTGATGGGTGCAGCACACCAACATGGCACAAATATACATATGTAACAAACCTGCACGTTATGCACATGTACCCTAGAACTTAAAGTATAATAAAAAAATGAAAAAAAAAAAAGGGTACTTTGTGTACCATCTTGGTGAAAATATTGATAATTGTGTTAAATACTTACGAAGGGGAAAGGCTAGGGCAAATCATGAAACAGTTAATTTCTTAATGAACTCTGAGGGATCAGGGTATAATTTTTTCTGGAGCATCCTGAGCCTGCTTTGGTTAAAGATGCAAATACTTGAAGCAGTAGTAAAAATCAGAAAGTTTTATCAGACCGAAAGATTACCAGCACCTTGGGAGGTCGAGGCAGGTGGATCACCTGAGACTAGGAGTTCAAGACCAGCCTTGCAAACGTGGTGAAACACTGTAGCTATTTTAAAAATACAAAAATAAGCTAGATGTGATGGCAGGCACTTGTAATTCCACCTACTCAGGAGGTTGAGGCAGGGGAATCACTTGAACCGGGGAGGTAGAGGTTGCAGTGAGCTGAGATCGTGCCACTGCACTCCAGCCTGGGTGACATAGCAAGACTCTGTCTCAAAAAGAAAAAAAAAAAAAAAAAGGGAAGAAAAGATTGCCAGACAGCCTAGTGGGTCATATTCAGGGTCTTGAGTAGACTCTAATATCCAGCCAAGTCAATGTTCTAATAGGAGCTTAACACACTTGTTTGGGATTCACTTTAAGTAAAGCAACATCTTGATTTTTCAGAATTGCTTCCAATAATTCTGAAACTCCCTCAGATGCTGTTTGTCCCAAGTGTCTGCCTATTGTTGCCCCATGATGAAACCTTTTACTTCTAGCAGTAGTTATAGGGCCATGTCAGTCTTTAAGCAAAGACCCTCAGGCATGAGCGAACTTGCCTATAAATAAAGATTCCTCATACCTCCTGTATAAATGATGTGAATTTGACTCTACATAAGAATATGACAGATTACATCTGAACTATGCCTAGCTCTCTTGTCATTCTGCTGTTCTTTCTTAAGAACATCAGGTCATGGGAAAGTTCTAAGGACTCTCAAGTTAGTATATCCAGGCTTTAAAGGCAGTATTTAACAGTGAACAGTCTCATATGTTGTTCAATTAATTATTGCCATAGACAACTTTCTCTGGAAATAAGTGGACAGGCAGAGTTCATCTTGACCTGAAACCCTATGGCAGGAATTCCTCCATAGAGATGGTGGAGGCCTCTCTTTGTGAAGAAGGGAGGAGATGAATGGAGTGGTATGATTGAGGTTGAGATGAAGAAGGTAATTATTGAAAAGTAATGACCATTTGTAAACCAATTATGTCATATGTGGTTTCTCTAACTTACTTGTCTGGAAAGAATATCATTCAGGATTCTATCAGGACAATAGAACCACTATAAAAATTATCAGAATATGTGACTTATTAACTCTGAATGGAGCTGTAGAAATAAAGGTCTGAAAGAAGGGAGTTAGAGATTCAAAAAATCATCACCAACCAATACTCTCTACCTGTCTCATGGGCAAATCCTGCAGGGAAAAGCAAAAAACCAAGTACTTCGGACTGTTGAAGTGCACCAGCAAAGAGGGGATTTGTGGCAAGGTCTATGGGAAGTTGCCTTCATGAAGCTACTGCCTCTGTCAGTCCACAGTCAAGCATTTGGTTGAGGATCTGGGGTCATTGTTGGCCAGCAGTTCCAGCAGCTAGGAAGATAAGTTGAATGCAGAGGAGAGGGAGGATAATGAGAATTGGAGTTTCTTATTCTTCTCTTAAAAAGTACCAGGGCCCTAGCAAAGAAGGAAAGAAGATTGAGGGATTGCCATAGATATTTCATCCATATAATTCCAAAGGCATAATAATCTAAGAATGAAATACATTTCTGTTTTTTATTTTTTTGGATTTTAGCCACAGATGCAAAATAGATCATGCAGTCATCTGTTTATTCACAGTTAATATTTGCTTCCTTTTTCAAGAACACCATTTAATAGGCCAAATATAACTTATAGGAGCCTGAAGAATGGGAACATCTAGTAAAGTAGTTACCCTATGGCCCAAGAGAATTATGGGCTCAGGTGAGGTTCAGCCTCTTAAATGCTCCTGGAGTTCACAGCATTATGTGTCTCTAGTTAGTTGATATAATAGCTCTTGGACAGCAGGTTCCTATCTAACATATATGCCTGGACATGTTCTCCAAAAATGTTCTAGTTCAGTTCAGAGTTCAGCACAAATTCAGTTGCTGTTGCTGCTGTTGCTTCTCTTCTACTGTCCTTTCTGCTTGTCAGTCTACATTGAAAATTCATCCATCATTTTCCTGAGAAGGAGGCCATAGCTACTAGGAGGTATGAGTATGTGACTATGTATGAAGTCTGATGAAGATTTTGATGAGCTTGGTTAGGTTTCTTGGGTGAGCAGTTCAAGCTAGCTCATCCCAGGGTAGTAGACAACACTGTGATGTACATGGGAAGTCCCACATCCAATCCACACCCAATAACTATGTGGGGTGTAAAGGCCTTGCCATGTGAAAGGTTATTCTAGCTCCAGGGCTTCCAGTGGGGTTGGCTTAGGCTGTTGTTTGACTCCTCACTCTTCCTACTCCTGCTTCCTTTCTCTCCCTTCCACAGATATTGATCCCTTGGATAATCCTTAGTACCATGATGCACTAAACTCAAAGTCTATTTTCTGGAAATTCCACCTAGAACACTATTATAGCTTGTAAAAATTTTCATTAGAGCTATGCTTGGAAAGACTTGCCTTCCTCTCCTCAGGTACTAGCCCTGTGGTGAGATTATGGATTAAAGATACATTGTCAGAGTAAAGACAATATATGCGATTAGAGTTTAGAAGGAAGACAGTGATCAATAAGAGCTTGCGGGTTCCAAAATGGTAGTATTTCTGGCTTCACTCCTCTACACAGAAAACCAAACAAATATATAGTGCCAAGATTATCACCAACAATATCTTAGAACTCAAATATTAAGACAGTTCCTGGGGCCACAGAGAAGTAAAAAATCACCAAGAAGATGGTAAGAAAATCAAAATCAAACTTCCATATTCATGATATCCTTTTCCCTGGTGTACCTGACACCAAGTGTGTGGAAAATTCCCCCCCAACTCACAGTTTCTACAGTGGAAAAAGTAAGACTGAGGTGAATAACCAGCTTCTCCACAATCTTGAGTTTTCTGGTGAGAAATCTTTCCCTGCCTCAACCCACAAGAAGCATTGAGAGTACCAGAAAGGAGAAATATCCCTGAGGAAAGCCAGAGACAAAGTGGAGAGGTAGAAATACCATCCTTATCTCTGGAAACTCTGTTCTATAACTTGGCCAAAGGAGATGCCAAATCAGAGTGGCTGTTTAGCAGCACCACACAGTAAGAGATTCATCTCACAGGTCCCCTGGGTAAAAACCCTTAGCCAGCCTTCCCATACTACTGGGATATCCTCTTTGGGACCTCCCCCATTCAAGATGGGTGGCACCCTGATAATTTACTAAAACCAAGGCAAACCTGGGCTTAAGACACCAACCATCGAGTGCTGAAAAGGAGGCAGTGACCTAGAGAAAAAGAAATAAAAGAAATAATAGGTAAATTACAAAGAATTTCTGAACAAGCATAGCTAATAAAAACCAAAACTAGGCCGGGCGCGGTGGCTCAAGCCTGTAATCCCAGCACTTTGGGAGGCCAAGACGGGCGGATCACGAGGTCAGGGAATCGAGACCATCCTGGCTAACATGGTGAAACCCCGTCTCTACTAAAAATACAAAAAACTAGCC
>NW_016827678.1:1097818-1107108 GCF_001698545.2 Rhinopithecus bieti
TTTTTTTTTTTTTTTTTCATATGAAGTTTATAGTAGTTTTTTTTTCCTAATTCTATGAAGAAAGTCAGTGGTAGCTTGGTGGGGATAGCAATGAATCTATAAATTACTTTGGGCAGTATGGCCATTTTCATGAGATCGCTTCTTCCTATGCATAAGCATGGAATGTTTTTCCATTTGTTTGTGTCCTCTCTTATTTCTCCTGAGCAGTGGTTTGTAGTTCTCTGTCGAGACCAGCTTGGTCGGGGAGACCCTAACCCAGTGATGCTATAGTAATTAAAGACACACACACAGAAATATAGAGGTGCGAAGTGGGAAATCAGGGGTCTCACAGCCTTCAGAGCTGAGAGCCCTGAACAGAGATTTACCTACATATTTATTAACAACAAACCAGTCATTAGCATTTTTTCTATGGATACTAAATTAACTAAAAGTATCCCTTATGGAAAATGAAGGGATGGGCCGAATTAAATGAATAGGTTGGGCTAGTTAACTGCAGCAGGAACACGCCCTTAAGACACAGATCGCTCATGCTCTGTTTGTGGCTTAAGAATGCCTTTAAGCGGTTTTCCAACCTAGGGGAGTCAGGTGTTCCTCGCCCTCATTCCCGTAAACCCACAACTTTCCAGCTTGGGCGTTAGTGCCATTATGGACGTTTCACAGTGCTGCAGAGATTTTGTTTATGGCCAGTTTTGCAGCCAGTTTATGGCCAGATTTTGGGGGGCTTCCTCCCAACAGTTCTCCTTGAAGAGCTCCTTCGTATCCCTTGTAAGTTGTATTCCTGAGTATTTTATATTCTTAGTAGCAATTGCAAATGGGAGTTCACTCATGATTTGGCTCTCTGTCTGTTATTGGTGTATAGGAATGCTTGTGATTTTTGTACATTGATTTTGTATACTGAGACTGCCGAAGTTGCTTATCAGCTTAAGGAGATCTTGGGCTGAGATGATGGGGTTTTCTAAATATACAATCATGCTATTTGCAAACAGAGACAATTTGACTTCCTCTCTTCATATTTGAATGACCTTTATTTCTTTCTCTTGCTTGATTGCCCTGGCCAGAACTTCCAACACTATGTTGAATAGGAGTGGCAAGAGAGAGCCTCCTTGTCTTGTGCTGGTTTTCAAAGGGAATGCTTCCAGTTTTTGTCCATTCAGTATGATATTGGATGTGGGTTTGTCATAAATATCTCTTATTATTTTGAGATACGTTCCATCAATACCTAGTTTATTGAGAATTTTTAGCATGAAGTGCTGTTGAATTTTGTCGAAGACCTTTTCTGCCTCTATTGAGATAATCATGTGGTTTTTGTCTTTGGTTCTATTTATATGATGGATTACATTGATTGTATATGTTGAACCAGCCTTGCATGCCAGGGATGAAACCAACTTGATCATGGTGGATAAGCTTTTTGATATGGTGCTGGATTCAGTTTGCCAGTATTTTTTGAGGATTTTTGCATCAGTGTTCATCAGGCATATTGGCCTGAAATTTTCTTTTTTTGTTGTGTCTCTGCCAGGCTTTCGTATCAGGATGATGTTGGCCTCATAAAAAGATTTAGGGAGGATTCCCTCTTTTTCTATTGATTGGAATACTTTCAGAAGGAATGGTACCAGCTCCTCCTTGTACCTCTGGTAGAATTCAGCTGTGAATCCATCTGGTCCTGCACTTTTTTGGTTAGTACGCTATTAATTACTGCCTCAATTTCAGAACTTGTTATTGGTCTAGTCAGGGATTCGACTTCTTCCTAGTTTAGACTTGGGAGGATGTATGTGTCCAGGAATTTATCCATTTCTTCTAGATTTTCTAGATTATTTGCATAGAGGTGTTTATAGTATTCTCTGATGGTAGTTCGTATTTCTGTGGGATCAGTGGTGATATCCCATATATCACTTTTGTGTCTATTTGATTATTTGATTTTCTGTCTTTTTTTTTTTTTTTCTTTTTCCTTTTCTTTCTTCTTCTTCTTTTTTTTTTTTTTTTTTTTTNTTTTTGAACGGTTTTTCGTGTCTCTATCTCCTTCAGTTCTGCTCCGATCTTAGTTATTTCTTGTCTTCTGGTAGATTTTGAATTTATTTGTTCTTGCTTCTCTAGTTCTTTCAATTTAGATGTTAGGGTGTCAGTTTTAGATCTTTTCCGCTTGCTCTTTAGGGCAGTTAGTGCTATAAATTTCCCTCTACACACTGCTTTAAATATGTCCCAGAGATTCTGGTACATTGTTTCTTTGTGCTGCTTGGTTTCAAAGAACATCTTTATTTCAGGCTTCATTTCGTTATTTACCCAGTAGTCATTCAGGATCAGGTTGTTCAGTTGCCATGTAGTTGTGTGGTTTTGAGTGAGTTTCTTAATCCCGAGTTCTAATTTGAGTGCACTGTGGTCAGAGAGAATGTTGTTATGATTTCTGTTCTTTTGCATTTGCAGAGGAGCGTTTTACTTCCAATTATGTGGTCAATTTTAGAATGAGTGCGATGTGGTACTGAGAAGAATGTATATTCTGTTGATTTGGGGTGGAGAGTTCTGTAGATATCTATTAGGTCTGCTTGGTCCACAGCTGAGTTCAAATCCTGAATATCCTTGTTAATTTTCTGTCTTGTTGATCTGTCTAATATTGACAGTGGGGTGTTAAAGCCTCCCACTATTATTGTGTAGGAGTCTAAGTCCCTTTGTAGGTCTCTAAGAACTTGCTTTATGATTCTGGGTGCTGCTGTATTGGGTGCATATATGTTTAGGATAGTTAGCTCTTCTGACTGCATTGATCCCTTTACCATTATGTAATGCTCTTGTCTCTTTTGATCTTTGTTGGTTGAAAGTCTGTTTTATCAGAGATTAGGATTTCAACTCCAGCCTTTTTTTTTTTCCCCTCTCTATTTCTTGGCAAATATTACTCCATCCCTTTATTTTGAGCCTATGTGTGTCTGCACGTGTGATGGGTCTCCTGAATACAGCACACTGATGGGTCTTGACTCTATCCAATTTGCCAGTCTGTGTCTTTTAATTGGGGCATTTAGCCCATTAACATTTAAGGTTAATATTGTTATGTGTGAATTTGATCCTGTCATTATGATGCTAGCTGGTTGTTTTGCCTGTTTATCAATGCAGTTTCTTCATAGTGTTGATGTTCTTTATAATTTGGTATGTTTTTGTAGTGGTTGGAACTGGTTGTTCCTTTCCATATTTAGTGCTTCCTTCAGGAGCTCTTGTAAGGCAGGCCTGGTGGTGAGAAAATCTCTCAGCATTTGCCTGTCTGTAAAGGATTTTATTTCTTCTTTGCTTATGAAACTTATTTTGGCTGGGTATGAAATTCTGGGTTGAAAATCCTTTTCTTTAAGAATGTTGAATATCAGCCCCCACTCTCTTCTGGCTTGTAGGGTTTCTTCAGAGAGATATGCTGTTAGTCTGATGGACTTCTCTTTGTGGGTAACCTGATCTTTCTCTCTGGCTGCCCTTAACATTTTTTCCTTCATTTCAGTCATGGTGAATCTGATGATTATGTGTCTTGGGGTTGCTGTTCTTTAGGAGTATCTTTGTGATGTTTTCTGTATTTCTGAATTTGAATGTTGGCCTATCTTGCAGGTTGGAGAAGCTCTTCTGGATAATATCTTGAAGAGTGTTTTTCAACTTGGTTCCATTTTCCTCATCAATTTCAGGTACACCAATCAAATGTAAATTTGGTCTTTGCACATAGTCCCATATTTCTGGGAGGCTTTGTTCATTCCTTTTATTCTTTTCTCTAATCTTGTCTTCTCTCTTTATTTCATTAAGTTGATCTTCAATCACAGATATCCTTTCTTCTGCTTGATTGATTTGGCTATTGAAACTTGTGTATGCTTCACAAAGTTCTCATGCTGTGTGCTGTATTTTTCAGCCCCATCAGGTCATTTATGTTCTTCTCTGCACTGGTTATTCTAGTTAGCAATTCTTCTAACCATTTTTCAAGGTTCTTAGCTTCCTTGCATTGGGTTAGAACATGCTCTTTTAGCTCAGAGGAGTTTATTATTACCCACCTTCTGAAGCCTATTCCTGTCAATTCTTCAAACTAATTCTTCCATCCATTTTCGTTCCCTTACTGGTGAGGAGTTGTGCTCCTTTGGAGGAAAAGAGGTGTTCTGGTTTTTGGAATTTTCAGTCTTTTTGCACTGGTTTCTCCCCATCTTTGTGGACTTATCTACATTTGGTCTTTGATGTTGGTGACCTTCGGATGTGGTGTTTGAGTGGATGTGCTATTCCTTTCTGTTTGTGACTTTTCCTTCTAACAGTCAGGCCTCTCTGCTGCTGGTCTGCTGGAGTTTGCTGGAGGTCCACTCCTGACCCTGTTCACCTGGGTATCACCAGCGGAGGCTGCAAAACAGCAAAGATTGCTGCCTGGTCCTTCTTCTGGAAGCTTCGTCCCAGAGGGGCAACTGCCAGATGCCAGCCAGAGCTCTCCCGTATGAGGTGTCTGTTGGCCCCTACTGGGAGGTGTCTCCCTGTCAGGATACACAGGGGTCAGGGACCCACTTGAGGCAATCGGACACTTAGCAGAGCTCAAACAGTGGGCTGGGAGGTTTGCTGCTCTCTTCAGAGCTGTCAGGCAGGGACGTTTAAGTCTGCCGAAGCTGCTCCCACAGCCGCCCCTTTCCCCAGGTGCTCTGTCCCAGGGAGATGGGGGTTTTATCTATAAGTTCCTGACTGGGGCTGCTGCTTTTCTTTCAGAGATGTCCTGCCCAGAGAAGAGAAATCTGGCAGTCTGGCCATGGCAGCTTTGCTGAGCTTCAGTGGGCCCCACCCAGTTTGAGCTTCCCAGAGGCCTTGTTTACAATGTGAGTGTAAAACTACCTTCTGAAGCCTCAGCAATGGCAGACGCCCCTCCCGCCCCACCACGCTGGAACATCCACGGTCCATCTCAGACTGCTCTGCTGGCAGTGAGAATTTCAAGCCAGTGGACCTTAGCTTACTGGGCTCTATGGGAGGTGGGACCCGCTGACCCAGACCACTTGACTCCCTGGCTTCAGCACCTCTTTCCAGGGGAGTGAATTGTTCTGCCTTGTTGGCATTCCAGGCGCCACTGGAGTATGGAAAAAAAGAACTCCTGCAGCTAGTTTGGTGTCTGCCCAAGTGACCACCCAGTTTTGTGCTTGAAACCCAAGGCCCTGGTAGGGTAGGCACCTGAGGGAATCTCCTGGTTTGCAGGTTGTGAAGACTGTGGAACAAGTGCAGTGTCTGTGCTGGAGTGTGCATGGTACCTCAGGCTCAGTCCCTCATGGTTTCCGTTGGGTAGGGAAGAAAATTCCCCAATCCCCTGTACTTCCTGGGTGGGGCATTGCTGCTTCGACTCTCCTTCCGTGGGCTGCACCCACTGTCCAGCCAGTCCCAGTGAGATGAACCGGGTACCTCAGTTGGAAATGCAGAAATCACCCACCTTCTGCATCAGTCTCACTGGGAGCTGCAGAGATGTTCCTATTTGGCCGTCTCGCCAGCAATCCCTGTAAAAAGTTAAAAACTTTTTTTTAAATAAGTTCAATAATAACATTGTGTGTAAGTGGATTCAAACAAAAAGGCAGACAGTGGCTGAATGGATAAAAAAAAAAAAAACCAACTATGTGCTACCTACTAGAAACTCACTTCACCTATAAAGGCACACAAAGACTGAAAATGAAGTGGAAAAAGGTATTTCATGTAACTGTAAACCAAATGAGCAAAAGTATCTATACTTATGTCAGATAAAATAGACTATATATCAAAGACTATAAAAAGAGTCAAATAAGATTACTATGTAAAGATAAAAAGGTCAATTCAGCAAGAGTATGTAACAAATATAAATATCTATGTAGCAAACAGCAGAGCTCCCAAGTATGTAAAGCAAATATTAATGCATTTAAAGGGAGATATACACAGCAATACAATAACACTAGAGGACTTAACACCCAACTCTCACTAATGGACAGATCATCCAGATAGAAAACCAACAAAGAGGGGCACATATTCTCAGGATCTCCTGAGGACTGTATCATGGGCCATGGTCACTCATACTTGGCTCAGAATAAATAGCTTCAAATATTTTACAGAGTTTTACTCTTTTGGTCAACAATCATTTGGCACCCAAACACATGGGGACTGAGAGAAGGCTTGGGACCCTGAAGGAGTTACCCAAAGTCGGAGCTAAGTTACCAGCAGAGGCCCATTGGAAGCCTCCCCGACTTTGAGCTTCTCATTCAGTGGAACTGGTAAGTACTCCTGAGTCCCTGACCTCCCTTTGGTTGATGGTCCTTGATTTATTCTGAGCTGTTTTTATTTTTTTTCTCTCCTAGGAAGTTGTTAAGCATCCTACTTTTAGTTCAGAGATGTATTCTAAAGGATCTTCTCCATTGCTTTTTCTCCAAAATTAATCTCTACTTGGCTTGTCTGTGTGCATTTGCATGAGGAACTGAACCATTGTTTTCATAGATAAATGAGAGACTGAGTTTTCTCAGCTCCAAAGAGAAAGGCCATTTTGCTCCTTCCAGCTGAAAGATGACTCTCGGTGACCAAAAGTCTTGTGGAATTGTCTGTGGGGTTGACCCCTGTGAGGTGCAGCGGCCCTACAGAGAATCGTCAACAAAATTAGTTAAAAAAGCCTCATCTGGGAAACACATGTGGGAACTGGTCACTTCCCGCTTTGGGTTCTCCTGGAGGTGCTAGACCCCTGGAAAGAGAAACTGAGACATGCAAGAAAACAGCAGTGACTCACTGGTGACACTGTGAAGTCCTGTCTGTAATAAGCACACACTTCAACTCATTCCGCCAAAACCCTAAGCCATAGCTCAGTTCCTCCTTTTAAGAAGAATTAAAAAAAAAAACAAAAAAAAAACCAAAAAAAACAAGGAGAATGACCACCCTTCAAGCACTCTGTTGGTTTTATAGCACCCTTATTTCACAGGGCTTGTGTAAAATGGAAAGTTATGGTCTTTGTGCACATTTACATCAAGGAAAAAGAGCCCTAAGGTCAACCTGCAAACTATAGAGTTCTTAAGTTCTCTTTTTCTCTATTTTCTTTTCTGCCTACTTTAAATCTGCTGTTACTTTTCTACTGAGATAAAAACCACTGTTAGGATACAACCATTGGCTTTTTTTTTTTCTTTTTTTCTTTAGCAGGCCAATAAATTTGTATTAATATCTCATGGCTAGAGTCCTGAAATAAAAGGTATAGGGTGTGTGTGTGTGTGTGTGTGTGTATCTTTAAAAGGACTTTGTGTTTTTGTTTTTTATTTTCTCTCCTGTGATCTTGTTCTTCTTGATATAAGCTTTTCTTAGTATTTAACAGCTTGGGGTTCCTTGAAGAAGACAGAGAAGGCACCAAACTGCTTTTTGAGGAGAAACTTCTATTTCCTTATGGAACCCCAAAAGTAAACAAACAAGTTTCCTCTCAGATCTTAAACTGCTTACTTCTATTGTGTTGTGTTGCCTGATTTGTTTTTCCAACTACAATAGATACGAAAACAGAAGCTACTATTGGATCTTTAAAATAAGAGAGAGTGCACTTTAGAAATTTAAAGAAATGTCTTCAAAAAAAAGAGTGTACTGTAAAAGCATGGTCTAGCCTCACAATAATTTTTTGGAGGCCCAGATACAGTATGGACCACCCAGAGTGGAGGTCTAGTTAAAAGATGGAGACTAAAATTAAAACTACATATCTAAATAAAATCGGTCTCCTTATACAATCCTATGATAAATTATATAATTTTATATGTAATTAACAGTTAAATCCATTTTAATTTTCCTCTGGCACACCAGACTTTCTCCCTGTACCTTGAGATAAATTTTGCTATCTGATTTATAACCTAAGACTTGCTTCCTTTAATAGGCTAATTTAGGACTATTTAGCTGACAACTGTCTAGGTTAATGAAACAGGTTACCACGAATTTGAAAGTCTAAATGCTCCAATTAAAAGACACAGACTGGCAAATTGGATAAAGAGTCAAGACCCATCACTGTGCTGTATTCAAGAGACCCATCTCATGTGCAGAGACACACATATGCTCAAAATAAAGGGATGGAGGAAGATCTATCAAGAAAATGGAAAACAAAAACAGGCGGGGGTTCCAATCCTAGTCTCTGATAAAACAGACTTTAAACCAACAAAGATCAAAAGAGGCAAAGAAGGCCATTACATAATGGTAAAGGAATCAATTCAACAAGAAGAGCTAACTATCCTAAGCATATATTCACCCAATACAGGAGCACCCAGATTCATAAAGCAACTCCTTAGAGACTAACAAAGAGAATTAGACTACCACACAATAATAATGGAAGACTTTAACACCCCACTGTCAACATTAGACAGATCAATGAGACAGAAAGTTAATACAGATATTCAGGAAATTTAAGTCAGCTGTGCACCAAATGGACCTAATAGACATCCACAGAACTCTCCACCTCAAATCAATAGAATATTCATTCTTCTCAGCACCACGTCACACTTATTCCAAAATTGACCACATAGTTGGAAATAAAGCACTCCTCAGCAAATGTAAAAGAACAGAAAGTATAACAAACTGTCTCTCAGACCACAGTGCAATCAAACTAGAACTCAGGATTAAGAAACTCACTCAAAACCACTCAACTGCATGGAAACTGAACAACATGCTCCTGAATGACTACTGGGTACATAATGAAATGAAGGTACAAATAAAGATGTTATTGGAAAACAATGAGAACGAAGATACAACATACCAGAATCTCTGGGACACATTTAAAGCAGTGTGTAGAGGGAAATTTGTAGTATTAAATGCCCACAAGAGAAAGCAGGAAAGATTTAAAATTGACACCCTAACATCACAATTAAAAGAACTAGAGAAGCAAGAGCAAAAACATTCAAAAGCTAACATAAGGGAAGAAATAACTAAGATCAGAACAAAACTGCAGGAGATAGAGACACAAAAACCCTTCAAAATATCAATGAATCCAGGAGCTGGCTTTTTGAAAAGACCAACAAAATTGATAGACTGCTAGCAAGACTAATACAGAAGAAAAGAGAAGAATAAAATAGACACAATAAAAAATGATAAAGGAGATATCACCACCAATCCCACAGAAATACAAACTAACATCAGAGAATACTATAAACACCTCCACGCAAATAAACTAGAAAACCTAGAAGAAATGGATAAATTCCTGGACACATACACCCTCCCAAGACTAAACCAGGAAGAAACTGAATTCCCGAATAGACCAATAACAGGCTCTGAAGTTGAGGCAATAATTAATAGCCTACCAACCAAAAAAGTCCAGGACCAGATGGATTCACAGCCAAATTCTACCAGAGGTACAAGGAAGA
>NW_016827678.1:1108614-1111099 GCF_001698545.2 Rhinopithecus bieti
CAACAGGTGCTGGAGAGGATGTGGAGAAATAGGAACACTTTTACACTGTTGGTGGGACTGTAAACTAGTTCAACCATTGTGGAAGACAGTGTGGCGATTCCTCAAGGATCTAGAACTAGAAATACCATTTGACCCAGCCATCCCATTACTGGTTATATACCCAAAGGATTGTAAATCATGCTGCTATAAAGACACACGCACACATATGTTTATTGTGGCACTATTCAAAATACAAAAGACTTGGAACCAACCCAGATGTCCAACAATGACAGACTGGATTAAGAAAATGTGGCACATATACACCATGGAATACTATGCAGCCATAAAAAAGGATGAGTTCATGTCCTTTGTAGGGCCACGGATGCAGCTGGAAACCATCATTCTGAGCAAACTGTCACAAGAACAGAAAACCAACCACCACATATTCTCATTCATAGGTGGGAAGTGAACAATGAGAACACTTGGACACGGTGGGAAACATTGCACACTGGGGTCTGTCATGGGGTGTGGTGAGGGGGAGGGATAACATTAGGAGATATACCTTATGTAAATGACGAGTAAATGGGTACAGCACACCAACATGGCACATGTATACATATATAACAAACCTGCACGTTGTGCATATGTACCATAGAAGTTAAAGTATAATAATAATAAAAGAATGTGAAAGTCTAAGAGAGGAAGAAAAAGAGATCTTATGATATCTACAAGATGTACTTCTGTGTGCCTAATACATCTAAGTTTTTATGTGTTATGTATACAATGTTTTACTACTAAAATACATAAAAGAGCTCTAATTAATTGGCTTGAAGAAAATAAAAGCGATTAAATCAAATATTAAAAAAGACTAGTCAAGTGCTTTTACAAGTTCATATGACTTAAGGAAAATCTTTAAGCTGGCTTTAAAATTATTGAAATAATGTTAGAAATGTCTTAAGAATTGTTAGCATTTTTGTTTGTACTTATTGATCAAATGGTTTCATGCTAATCCCTGCAGAATACTATAAGATTTGCCATAAGGGTTATAAAACTATAAACCCAGCCTAAAACAGAATGATCTTTCTTGTATAATTTTTGATAAATAAGACATATAATGTTGTTGGTTTAATGAAGACAGCTGAATCCTGAGTTATTGGCAAAAACAACCTGATATTTAAGCATAAGTTTCCTTACTTAAGTAAACTCCTGAAATTCATAGTTTATAACATTGGTTAACAGGGTATTACTGTAAATAATGACTCACAGATTTTCTAAATCATCTAGATAAACTATTAAATAAATCAAGTAAATGTAAGGCAGCAAATGCTTGTAAGCAAACTTGTCATATAATTTATGATCTAAGGTTATTAATAGATATTAAGTGTTTGGGTAATTTTCCAATTTAAAATTATAGGAAAACATTTTAATATTCTTATTAAAAGGTAAATATGTTTGTCTAATTTGAAGCCTATTTAAAGGTTATGTATAAAACAAGGTAAAAGGAACAAGGATATAAGAGATGTAAAGAAAGCTATTGATATAAATTTATATTTTTTTGGTCAGGCACAGAGGCTTATGCCTGTAATGGGAGCATTTGGGAGGCCAACACGGGCAGATTGCTTGAAGCCAGGAGTTGGAGACCAGCCTGGGCAACACAGCGAAACTCTGTCTCTACTAAAAATATTGATACAAAAATTAGCCAAGCATGGTGGTGCATACCTATAATCCCAGCTACACAGGAGGCAGAGGTTGTAGTGAGCCAAGATTGTGCCATTGAATTCCAGCCTGGGCAACAGAGTGAGACTGTTTCAAGAAGAACTCCAGGCCGGGCATGGTGGCTCAAGCCACTTTGGGAGGCCAAGGTCGAGGATCACTTGAAGTCGGGAGCTTGAAACCAGCCAGGCCAACATGGTGAAACCCCTTCTCTACTAAAAATACAAAAATTAGCTGGGCATGGTGGTGGGTGCCTGTAATCGCAGCTACTTGGGAGGCTAAAACAAGAGAATTGCTTAAACGTAGCAGGCAGAGGTTACAGTGAACCAAGATCAGCCAGTACACTCCAGCTTGGGCAACAGAAACTCCATCTCAAGAAAAAGAAAGAAAGAAAGAAAGAAAGAGAGAGAGAGAGAGAGAGAGAGAGACAGAGGGGGGGGGAAGAGAGAGAGAGAGAGAGAGAGAGAGAGAGAGAGAGAGAGAAAGAAGGAAAGAAGGAAAGAAAGAAAGAGAACCTCCCCCCCAAAAAAACAAGAGGTATTAAAAGAAAAAAAAAATAAAGGTCAAAAGGAAAGTGATTTTCTATGAGAAAGAATCTTGTATAGTGAATTTTTGTCCTAAATTAAAGTAACTGGGTTGCTCAAGAAAAAGGAATATTTAGGACAAACCAGGAAGTCCAAGCATGTTATAAATGACCTAAGTCATGGTAAGATTAGTAAAAAGAGAACTTATATAAATGTTTTGTGATTAATTGGCTTTAAGTAAAGGAAATTATAATAGGTTTCCTAAAATT
>NW_016827678.1:1113984-1130349 GCF_001698545.2 Rhinopithecus bieti
TTTATTGATTTGCGAATGTTGAACCAGCCTTGCATCCCAGGGATGAAGCCCACTTGATCATGGTGGATAAGCTTTTTGATGTGCTGCTGCATTAGGTTTGCTAGTATTTTATTGAGGATTTTTGCATCGATGTTCATCAAGGATATTGGTCTAAAATCTCTTTTTTTGTTGTGTCTCTGCCAGTTTTTGGTATCAGGATGATGTTGGCCCATAAAATGAGTTAGAGAGGATTCCTTCTTTTTCTGTTTATTGGAATCGTTTCAGAAGGAATAGTAACAGCTCTAGAATTTGTCTTTGAATCCATCTGGTCCTGGACTTTTTTTGCTTGGTAGGCTATTAATTATTGCCTCAATTTCAGAGCCTGTTATTGGTCTATTTTGGGATTCAACTTCTTCCTGGTTTAGCCTTGGGAGGGTGTATGTGTCCAGGAATTTATCCATTTCTTCTAGATTTTCTAGTTTATTTGCATAGATGTGTTTATAGTACTCTCTGATGGTAGTTTGTATTTCTGTGGGATTGGTGGTGATATCCCCTGTATCATTTTTTATTGTATCCATTTGATTCTTCTCTCTTTTCTTCTTTATTAGTCTTGCTAGTGGTCTATCAATTTTGTTGATCTTTTCACAAAGCCAGCTCTTGGATTCATTGATATTTTGAAGGCTTTTTGTGTTTCTATCTCCTTCAGTTCTGCTCTGATCTTAGTTATTTCTTCCCTTATGTTAGCTTTTTAATGTGTTTGCTATTGCTTCTCTAGTTCTTTTAATTGTAATGTTAGGGTGTCAATTTTAGATCTTTCCTGCTTTCTCTTGTGGGCATTTAGTGCTATAAATTTCCCTCTACACACGCTTTAAATGTGTCCCAGAGATTCTGGTATGTTGTATCTTTGTTCTCATTGGTTTCAAAGAACATCTTTATTTCTGCCTTCATTTCGTTATGTAACCAGTAGTCATTCAGGAGCAAGTTGTTCAATTTCCATATAGTTGAGTGGTTTTGAATGAGTTTCTTAATTCTGAGTTCTAGTTTGATTGCACTGTGGTCTGAGAGACAGTTTGTTATAATTTCTGTTCTTTTACATTTGCTGAGGAGTGCTTCCAACTATGTGGTCAATTTTGGAATAGGTGTGATGTCATGCTGAGAAGAATGTATATTCTGTTTATTTGGGGTGGAGAGTTCTGTAGATGTCTATTAGGTCCACTTGGTGCAGAGCTGAGTTCAATTCCTGGATATCCTTGTTAACTTTCTGTCTCATTGATCTGTCTAATGTTGACAGTGGGGTGTTAAAATCTCCCATTATTATTGTGTTGTAGTCTGTTTCTCTTTGTAGGTATCTAAGGACTTGCTTTATGAATCTGGGTGCTCCTACATTAGGTGCATACATATTTAGGGTAGTTAGCTCTTCTTGTTGAATTTATCCCCTTACCATTATGTAATGGCCTTCTTTGTCTCTTTTGATCTTTGTTGGTTTAAAGTTTCTTTTATCAGAGACTAGTATTGCAACTCCTGCTTTTTTAAATTTCCATTTTCTTGATAGATCTTCCTCCATCCCTTTATTTTGAGCATGTGTGTGTCTCTGCACGTGAGATGAGTCTCCTGAATACAGCACACTGATGGGTCTTGACTCTTAATCCAATTTGCCAGTCTGTGTCTTTTAATTGGAGCATTTAGCCCATTTACATTTAAGGTTAGTATTGTTATGTGTCAGTTTGATCCTGTCATTGTCACATTAGCTGGTTATTTTGCTCGTTAGTTGATGCAGTTTCTTCCTAGCATTGATGATCTTTACAATTTGGCATGTTTTTTTCAGTGGCTGGTACTGGTTGTTTCTTTCTATGTTTAGTGTTTCCTTCAGCCGCTCTTGTAAGGCAGGCCTGGTGGTGACAAAATCTCTCAGCATTTGCTTGTCTGTACAGGATTTTATTTCTCCTTCACTTATGAAGCTTAGTTTGTCTAGATATGAAATTCTGGGTTGAAAATTCTTTTCTTTAAGAATGTTGAATATTGGCCTCCATTCTTTTGGCTTGTAGAGTTTCTGCCGAGAGATCCACTGTTAGTCGGATGGGCTTCCCTTTGTGGGTAACCCGACCTTTCTCTCTGGCTGCCCTTTACATTTTTTCCTTCATTTGAACTTTGGTGAATCTGACAATTATGCATGTTGGAGCTGCTCTTCTCGAGGAGTATCTTTGTGGCATTCTCTGTATTTCTGAATTTGAAGGTTGGCCTGCCTTGCTAGGTTGGGGATGTTCTCCTGGATAATACCCTGAAGAGTGTTTTCCAACTTGGTTCCATTCTCCTCATCACTTTCAGGTACACCTAATCAGATGTAGATTTGTTCTTTTCACATAGTCCCATATTTCTTGGAGGCAGTATTCATTTCTTTTTACTCTTTTTTTCTTAACTTCTCTTCTTGCGTCTTTTCATTCATTTGATCTTCAATCATTGATACTCTTTCTTCCAGTTGATCGAATCAGCTCCTGAAGGTTGAGTATGCGTCATGTTGTTCTCATGCCATGGTTTACAGCTCCATCAGGTCATTTAAGGTCTTCTCTGTGCTGTTTATTCTAGTTAGCCATTCGTCTAATCTTTTTTTGAAGGTTTTTAGCTTCTTTGTGATGGGTTCAAACATCCTCCTTTAGCTCGGAGAAGTTTTTTATTACCGATTGTCTGAAGCCTTCTTCTCTCAACTCATCAAAGTCATTCTCCATCCAGCTTTGTTCCATTGCTAGTGAGGAGTTGTGTTCCTATGGAGAAGAAGAGGTGCTTTGATTTTTAGAGTTTTCAGTTTTTCTGCTCTCATTTCTCACCATCTTTGTGGTTTTATCTACCTTTGGTCTTTGATGATCGTGACGTACAGATGCAGTTTCGGTTGTGGATGTCCTTTCTGTTTGTTAGTTTTCCTTCTAACAGTCAGGACCCTCATCTGCAGGTCTGTTGGAGTTTGCTGGAGGTCCACTCCAGACCGTTTGCCTGGGTATCATCAGTGATGGCTGCAGAACAGTAAATATTGCAGAACGGCAAATGTGGCTGCCTGATCCTTCCTCTGGAAGCTTCATCTCGGAGGGGCACCTGGCCATATGAGGTGTCAGTTGGACCCTACCAGGAGGTGCCTCTCAGTTAGGCTACTTGGGGGTCAGGGACCCACTTGAGGAGGCAGTCTCTCCATATTCAGATCTCAAACTCCATGCTGGGAGAACCACTACTCTCTTCAAAGCTGTCAGACAGGGACATTTAAGTCTGCAGCAGTTTATGCTGTCTTTTGTTCCATTATGCCCTGCACCCAGAGGTGGAATCTACAGAGGCAGGCAGGCCTCCTTGAGCTGTGGTGGGCTCCACCCAGGTCAAGCTTTCCAGCTGCTTTGTTTACTTTCTCAAGCCTCAGCAATGGCGGATGCCCCTCCCCCAGCCTCGCTGCTGCCTTGCATTTCAATCTCAGACTGCTGTGCTAGCAGTGAGTGAGGCTCTGTGGGCGTGGGACTTGCTGAGCTGGGCACGGGATATAATCTCCAGGTGTGCTGTTTGCTAAGACCATTGGAAAAGCACAGTATTAGGGTGGGAGTGTCCCAATTTTCCAGGTACCATCTGTCACGGCTTCCCTTGGCTAGGAAAGGGAATTCCCCGACCTCTTGCACTTCTCGGGTGAGGCAATACCCCGCCCCCCCCCCAACCTGCTTTGGCTCTTGCTCCCTGGGCTGCACCCACTGTCCGACAAGCCCCAGTGAGATGAACCCAGTACCTCCGTTGTAAATGCAGAAATCACCATCTTCTGCGTTGCTCACTCTGGGAGCTGTAGATGAGCTGTTCCTATTCGGCCATCTTGGAACCTCCCTCCAAAACCAAATAACTATTCAAGCCAGAGGGAATAATGCAAAGAAATATTTCCATTTTGTAGATTGGTATCATCAGTTACTTAAAATATTTATGTAGTGGATTGTAAAAATAACCATTTTAAGAATAGAATTCTTAATTTTATATGCTACAGAATGTAAGGACTTATTTGGGTTGAGGCAGGAGCCACAGCTTACTATTGAATAATCATTGATGAGTATATGTGATCCAAATGCACAGGAGGTTATTCCTGAGAGAGCAATCAGCCTGGTGGACCAGACAAATGTCACTGTGAGGTCTGTTTGCCCTGAAATGGGAATCCCCAATTCTCCCTCTAAAATACCAAGGGAAGCACCCCAGATGAAGCAGTTAATATGCTTCATATGCGAGCTATGTGGGACTGGCTTTATAATAACCAGGATATCCTCCAAATACCTATTATCCAGGTCATGGTAAATTTTGGGGTGAAAGGGACCCCTTTTACATGGGCCTTTCAGAAGGCTTATCAAATTTGCTATCCCTCATGGGTATTACAGATGCAACTCCCTGCTGGGAACCCAAACCCTTTTCCACCAGAAAAGGTAAAATGGCCCAGGGAGAAGAAATAATTTCCTGTGACCAGAACATAAAAAAATTGTAGGTTAAAAAAATTATGAAATTTAAAATGTTTAAACAGGCTTTATGTAAGGTAGTTGTAACCCCTTTATCTAAATGTCTTATGAAAATGGGTATATATCTAACAGAGGGTTGTTTCCCCTATCTAGTACTATAAACCTGAAGAGAAATATTAATCAGACATGCAAAATGGGAACTAGTAAGATCGCTTGAGTCTACAAAGTATAGGGTAGAAGCTGGAGTATGAAGCTCCACTTCATACCCCTTTGTGGAGCATTTACTGGGGCTGAGGGCAAAAATCTATGAGTAGTACTTCCAATGACGACGACTGGACTAGAAAATTTCCACTTTAGGGCCATTTACTGCCCTGCTATATGATGTTAATTGAAGCTAACCCTATGCTAATAGAAATAATGGTGCCCCAAAGAGTTGTGTGATAAAATAAAAAATGGTTTACATAGGATCTTGCTACCTAGAGATACAAGGAGGAGATACTGATAAGCAGGGAGCCTCTTTCTTCCATAGGAAAATTTCTGTGTGAGGAGCTGCTAGATTCTAGATTCTACAGTGCCTCATAGACAGCTCCCATGAGCTGTTTGGCTTGTGAATGGCATTTCCAAGGTAAAAAAAACATCTTGTTTGAAAGCTGTTGTTCTGGTTAAAGAAGGGTCAAGAAGATCTTTTTCCTTTGCATTGTTTGGGTGAAGTATGTTTTTGTAAGCAAATTTACCATTCTCTCTTAGTTCTCCAAAATTCAATTGTGATTTTATGACAATATAGTTATTTGCATAAGTTCAATAAGAGTCTTTTAAACACAACAATTGGAGACACTGACTCCTTTACCAAGACTTTAACTAAAATAGTATATTTTTAGGTAAAGTTCCAACAAAGCTAACTTAAAAGAAATCTATATGGCCAATTAATTATTGCTGCATTTTATGCAAATTATCAGGCCAAGTATAATAAGCCTAAAACTTGTTTTGCACACAAATTAGTCTTACTATAATTTCTCTTTAATAGAAAAGGAAGCCTAGAGAAAGAGAAATTGTTTCAGAGGAAAAGTGTAACACTTGATAATAGATTTCAGCCCTAACTTTTGTTTTTTTGAGTGCAGATCGAATCATTATTTCTTGGCTACAATAATCCTCTAGAGAGTACCCCAGTTTATAATTTTCTTCGTATTTTAGTTCGTACCCTACTGGAATAGGTTTCTTTTTCTGTTCCAACACACAATTACTCTTTTGATTGTCAAAATATAAATGTTATTTATCTATTCTTGTTTTACTTCCAGGGAAACCAAACTTATGGTATTCTGAAGACCAGAGATGCTAATCTCCCTTACTTGGCATCCCACTGGGCCAGATCTGTTTTTCGCTGAGAATGCTCTGCTCCTAAAACTATACAAGCACTCTCCCTCTAGGCCCAGGGACTGTCATGGAAGAGAATCTAAGGGCCAGTTTTGAGGCATAGAATTAGGTAAAGGTAAGACCCTCCAAATCAAGAAGGCTAGTAAAACAAGCCTAAGCTATTATGTGTCACTTTTGCATCTACCCCAACCATAAAGAATTTTCTGCTTCCTGTAAAATTAAATGAAAATATTTATTGATGGGATAAAGATATCTTATAATAAAGCCTCCTGGGTATAATGCTCCCAGTTATGAGTTTGCTAAGATCTATCTATCTAATTTTTTTTTTTTTTTCAGAACAATGCTTATTTTGTTTTGTTTGTTTTTTTTTTTTTGGTTTTGTTTTGAGACAGAGTCTCACTCTGTCACCCAGGCTGGAGTGCAGTGGCCGATCTTGTCTCATTGCAACCTCTGCCTCTCGGGTTCAAGTGATTCTTATGCCTCAAGCCTCCTGAATAGCTAGGATTACAGGCATGTGCCACAATGCCTGGCTCATGCTTGTATGCTTATGTTTTGTATAGCAAATTACTATTAAGTTTGTAACTAAAACAAGCTTACAGTAGTTTAATACGTAGAAGTTAAAAATAAATTAGTTTTGTAACTTTGCCTTTTGGTTTTGTTTGTTGGCTTTTACTTAAAAATAATAATTTTAAGAGGTACTGTATGCCTGTCCACATCCATTCCTATCTGGCCTAGAACAATTAGTTGGCTCTAAGTCTTTTGACTCTTAAGGCCCTTGGCTGTAGGGAGTCCCACTGAGGGACAAGATGGACCTGGGGCAGGCAGCCATGCCACCCTGGCACCACTATGGGACAAAATAAAGATTTGCTGGCCTTTGATGTTGCCTCTGGCAAATCTTGGCCAGAGGGGGAAAATGTAAACCAAAAATTAAATTCTAAGGACTCCCAACCATCTGAATGGGTTTTCTCTTTGGCAAGGTTACTCTTAAAAGTTAACCTGAAAAATGTGGCACATATACACCATGGAATACTATGCAGCCATAAAAAAGGATGAGTTTGCGTCCTTTGTAGGACTATGGAGCAGCTGGAAACATCATTTCTTAGCAAGACTATCCAAAGAACAGAAAAACCAAACACCGCCATGTTCTCACTCATAGGTGGGAACTGAACAATGAGAATCACTTGGGACTCGGGAAGGGGAACATCACGCACTGGGGCTATCATGGGAGGGGGGAGGGGAGGAGGGAGGGATTCATTGGAGTTATACATGATATAAATTGAGAATTGATGGGTGCTGACGAGTGGATGGGTGTAGCACACCAACATTGGCATAAGTATACATTTGTAACAAACCTGCACGTTTTGCACATGTACCCTAGAACTTAAAGTATAATAAAAAAAATAAATAAAAAAAAAAAAAAAAAAAAAAAAAGTTACTGAGAGGCCGGTGTAGTGGCTCATGCTGTTAATCCCAGCACTTTTGGAGGCCGAGGTGGGCAGATCACCGAGCTTGGAGTTTGAGGACCAGCCTGACCAACATGGAGGAAACACTGTTTCTATTAAAAATAAAAAATTAGCTGAGCATGTGGCACATGCCTGTAACCCAGCTACTGGGAGGCTGGGCAGGAGAATCGCTGAACCTGGGAGGCGGAGGTTGCGGTGAGGCTGAGGATCCGCACCATTGCGACTCCAGCATGGGCAGCAAGAGTGAAACTCCATCTAAAAAAAAAAAAAAAAAAAAAAAAAAATTCCCTTGAGAGACTGTTTCAGGCCATGATGGGAAGTGGGGATCAAACATACCTCATTATACCTCTCCAGCATTAACATCAACACAGATCTTTAAGTCTGGTAAGAATCATTTACAATCTATTCTCTCTGATGCCTGCTACCTGGAGGCCTCATCTGCGTAATTAAACTTTGGTCTCTACAACCCCTTATCTTAACCCAGACATTTCTTTCTATTGATCCCAGGTCTTTAGATAAACTCAACCAATTGTTAACCAGAAAAATTTTAAATCTGCCTATAAACTGGAAGCCCCACACCCTTTGAGTGTTTCCATTTTTCTGAACCAAACTAGTGTATTTCTTAAATGTATTTGATTGAAGTCTCATGTCTCCTTAAAATGTATAAAACCAAGCTGTGCCCCGACCAGCTTGGGCACATGTTCTCACGACCTCCTGAGTGCTGTGTCATGGCTATGATCACTCATATTTAGTTCTGCATAAATATCTTCAAATAAAAAAAAGAAAATCAGCAAAGAAACATTAGAGTTAAACTATACACTAGACCCTAGACACCTAACTGACATTTACAGACTATGTTAGCCAACTGCTACAAAATACACATTCTTTTCATGAGTGCATGGAACATTCTTCAAAATAGACTATATCTTCATCCTCAAATCTCAACAAATTACAAAAGTGGAAATCATATCAGATCTCTTTTCTGATCAGAATGGAATAAAACTTGAAATTGATAATAAGAGGACTCTTGGAAACTGTATAAACACGTGGAAATTAAGCAGCATGCTCCTGCATGACCAATGGACTAATGAAGAAATTAAGAAGAAGCTAAAAAATGTATTGTAACAAAATAGGATTATATTATACTAAAATCTATGGGATACAGCAAAAGTAGTACTAAGAGGGAAGTTTATAGCAATAAACACCTATATCAAAAAGGTAGAAAGACTTCAAATAAACAACCAAACAACCCACTTCAAGGAACTAGAAAAGCAAGAGCAAACCAAACTCAAAATTAATGGAAGAAAAGAATAATGATCAGGCATAAATAAATGAAAGTGAGACTAAAAAACAATACAGAAGATCAATGAATCAAAAAGTTGGTTTTCTGAAAAAATAAATAAAATTGACAAGCGTTTAGTGAGACTATGAAAAAAGAGAAGACACAGATAAAATCAGAAATGAAAAAGGAGACATAACAACTGATATCATGGAAATACAAAGAATCATTAGAGACTATTATGATCAACTAGGTGCCAACAAATTGGAAAACCTAGAATAAACAGATAAATTTCTGCACACAACCAACTTACTAAGATTGAGCTATGAAGAAATAGAAAACCTCAACAACCAATAACAAGTAATGAGATTGAAGCTACAATAAGTCCTCATCTGACTAGGTGCAAGGGCTCACACCTGTAATCCTAACACTATAGGAGGTTGAGGCAGGAAGATTGCCTGAGGCCAGGAGTTCTAGAACAGCCTGGGAAATATACCAAGATCCCATCTCTACAAAAAATGAAATACCATAAAAATTAGCCAGGCACTGTGGCATGTATCTGTAGTCCCAGCTACTCATGAGGCTGAGGCAAGAGAATTGTTTGAGCCCAGGAGTTCAAGGCTATAGTGAACTATGATCATGCCACTCCTCTCTAGCTTTGGCAACAGAGCAAGACCCTGTCTCAGAAAAATTAATAATGCTACAAAGCTATAGTAACCAAATCATCATGGCATTGGTATAAAAACAGACACAGACCAATGAAATGTAATAGACAACCCAAATATCAATCCATAAATTTACAGCCAATGCATTTTCCAAAGAGGATCCAAGAACGTATGACAGAGAACAGACAGTTTCTTCAACAAATGGTGTTGGAAAAACTGGATAACCATATGCAGAAGAATAAAACTGGACACACTTCAACATATACAAAAATCAAAATGAATTAAAGACTTAAATTCAAGACATGAGACTATGAACCTCCTATTCAAAAAACATTGGAGAAATGCTCCAGGACATTGGTCTGGATAAAAATTTTTTGTGTAAGATATCAAAAGCATAGGCAACCAAAGCAAAAATACATGGGATCACATTAAGCTAAAACACTTATGCAGAGCAAAGGAAACAATCAACAAAGAAATGACCCACAGAATGTGAGAAAATATTTACAAACTATCCACCTAACAATGATTGATAACCAGAATGTATAAGGAGCTCAAACAACTCAACAGAAAAAAAAAAAAAAAAACTGATTTAAAAATGGGCAAACGTTTCTAAGAGATACTGCTCAAAAGAAGATATATGAATAGCCAACAGTATATAAAAAATGGTAAACATCACTAATCATCAGAGAAATGCAAATCAAAACCACAATGAGATATCATCTCATTCCAGTTAGAATGGCGTCTTATTAAATGACAAGGAATAGCAGATGCTGGTGAAGATGTAGAGAAAGGGGAATCCTTGTACACTATTGGTGGGAATGCAAGTTAGTATAATCACTATGGAAATCTGTATGGAGGTTCCTCAAGCAACTAAAAATAGAACTACTATATAATCCAGCAA
This sequence comes from Rhinopithecus bieti, assembly GCF_001698545.2. Lineage (NCBI taxonomy): Eukaryota > Metazoa > Chordata > Mammalia > Primates > Cercopithecidae > Rhinopithecus > Rhinopithecus bieti. The sequence continues at coordinate 1,124,097 of NW_016827678.1, forward strand.
GTACACTACTGGGTATGTACTTGATAGCAACAGGAGACAGACAAAGTTCTTAGGCAGACAAGGATGGGTCCTTAGTGAAACCTGACCTTCAAGCCAAGGACAACCTGAAGCCTGAAAACTGAGCTGTTAGTTCTGGGTAGAGTCCCCCACCAGAGTGAAAACTTTCTCAATGCCTTTTGGCCAATTGGAATGGTGCTTTTTCCAGGCCTGCCCATGGATCAATCAGCATGCACTCCCCCATTCTGAACCCATAAAAACCCTGGACTCAGTCTCACAGATGGCTACCCACTTTGGGCTGCTTCTCACACAGAGGGCTACCCACTTTGGGTCCTCTCCTGTGTTGAGAGCTTTTCTGTTACTCAATAAAATTATTCTCTGCCTTGCTCACTCTCCGGTGTCCACCTACCTCATTCCTCTTGGTCGCAGGACAAGAACCTGGAACACATCAAATGGTACAAAAAGAGCTGTAACACGCATTCCTGCTCACCGAGCTAGGGGAGTAAAAAGACAGCTGGGCACCACACACCCTAGTTTGCCGAGCTGCAGCAGCAGAAACGAATGTGCTGTAACAGGCCCCTGTCCTCCAAGCTGTGGGCAGTGGGGAGAGCTATAACACACCTCCATTCACCTAGCTGTGGGCTGCAGGGAGAGCTGTGACATGCCTCCATCCACCAAGCTGCGGGCAGTGGAGAGAGCTATAACATGCCCCTGTTTGCGTAGCTGCAGGCCTGAAGAAGCGAAGCAGTTAGGTGCCATTCCCTCCTGGCTGGGTTGCCAAACTATTAATACAAAACCCACAACATTTCTTGGGGGCTCAGACCTCAGGACTCCCCGGGCAAGAGCTGTAATGCCCCTCGGGGCTCCGTGGTTGCGGGCATCTCTGAGCTTTTGGACACCACCAGATTCCCCTCATCTAGACTCTATCAACCAACGTGAAAACCTTCCACGGCACTCCCGGTCCAGCTGTAGACTGATTGCAGAGTTCCTGTTCAGGTGTGGGACGTGTGAGCCAAGTGCAGCCTGCCAAGCTGAGTGAGCAGAGTGAGGCCGGCAGGCCCGAGCCAGTCCCTGGGCAGAGGTCAGAGCAGCTGCAGAGATTTCTGGCTGGTGAAGCCGCAACGAAGGAATCCTGTAACATATTCAAAAGAAAGGAAATCAATATATCCAAGAGATATCTGCATTCCCATGTTTATTGCAGCACTATTCACAATACCCAAAATATGGACTCATCGTAAGTGTTCTTCAGTGGATAAATGGATAAAGAAAATGGGATGTGTATATACACAATGGAATATTATTCAGCCATAAGAAAATGAAATCTTGTCATTTCCGCAACATGAACAGACTGGAAACCATATTAAGTGAAATAAGCCAAGTACAGAAAGACAGTTATCACATGTTCTGTCTCATATTTGGGAGCTAAAAAAGTTGATCTCATAAAGATAGAGAACAGATTGGTGGTTACTAGAAGCTAGGAAGGGTAGTGGGGAGAAGAGGAAGGAGAGAGGTTGATAATGGGTCAATTTGATAGGAGAAATAAGACCTACTGTTTGATATATCAGTAGGGTGACTAGTTTACAATAATTTATTGTATATTTTTAAATAGCTAGAAGAGAACAATTTGAATGTTTCTAGCATAAAGACATTTAAGATGATAGATCTTCTAATTACATTGATTTGCTCTTTAAAAATTATATGAATGTATTAAATTTTCATATGTATGCTGAAAAAAGTATATAGCTCTTATGCATCAATAAAAAATTAAACTAAAAGGTTGGACAGTAAAGAATGGCTTAACAAAGAATGTGGTAACTATCTGGCCTTTGAAGGCTAGCAGGGCATATCATGATGGTAGGGCACAAGAAATGTTTCTATTCTCTCTCTCTCTCTCTTTCTTTTTTCTATAATCCAATCTCTGTTCTGCAGCCACTATTTTCTTTTCTTTTCTCATTTCTTTTTTGTTTTTTCTTTTCTTTTTCTTTCTTTCTTTTTTTTTCTTTTTTTTTGAGACAGTCTCCTTCTGTTGCCCAGGCTGGAGTGCAGTGACGTGATTTGGGATCACTGCACCTCTGCCTCCCAGGTTCAAGCAATCCTGCCTCAGTCTCACAAGTAGCTGGGATTACAGGCGCCTGCCACCATGCCTGGCTAATTTTTGTATTTTTAATAGAAACAGGGTTTCACCATGTTGGCCAGGCTGATCTCGAACTCGTGATCTCAAGTGATCTGCCTGCCTTGGACTCCCAAAGTGCTGGGATTACAGGTATGAGCCACTACATTTGGGCAACAGCCGCGTATTTTCAAACCTGAGCAGAATCAAATTGCTTTTCTTCTTAAAACCCTCAAACTGCTTTTCATTTCTCCTGGTATGAGGTTGAAAATTCCTTAAAGAAGCCAGGCGCAGTGGATCATCCCTGTGACCCCAATGCTTTGAGAGGCTGAGGCCTCCTCAGGCAATCAGGAGGATCACATGAGGACAGGAGCTTAAGACCAGGCTGGGCAACATGTAAGACTCTGTCTCTACAAATTTTTTTTTTTAAAATTAGCCAAGCACGGTGGTGCACATCTGTAGTCCCAGCTATTCAAGAGGCTGAGGTGGGGGGATCCCTTGAGCCCAGGAGTTTGAGGCTGCAGTGAGCTATGATCAAGGCATTGCGTTCCAGCCTGGGGGACAGAGACTCTGTCTCTAAAACAAACAAACAAAAAAATTTCTTAAAGAATCTTTTGACCTGGATCCTGCTCCTTGTCTCTGGCCTTATCTCTCATTCCTTAGCTGTACTGAATTTCTCTGTTTCCCATAATTATCATGCTAATGCATTCCTGGGCCTTTTCACATATAGCTCTTCTTCCATAGACCACTCCTTTCTCCTATCACCAAGCTGACTTTTACTTACATTTTAGGGTTTCTTCTTCTAGGAAACCTTTTCTGATAAGTAGTTGCTATTTTGTCCCTTTCATAACATCCTGAACTTCCCCTGGCATAGCACCCGATTTTGTTTTAATTTTTTGTTTTCCTGTTTCACTGTAAGATCCCTAATAACAACATCTAACATTGGTGGAGCCATGTGCCAGAAACTGTTTTATGCACTTGACATGCATTCTTTCCTTTAATCTCTACAACAAACCTATGATGCTTTATTGTTCCTTTTCGACAGATAAGAAACAGAGGCAAATGCAGGTTAAGGAACCTCACAGTAAAGGGTAAAACTCATATTTTAACCTGATCTGCCTGATTCTAGAGCCTGCACCATCATTCCATTGTGGTGCTTGCCACATGGTAAGGATTCAACAGACATTTATTGAATGAATGAATTTGGTAAACCTAACCAGGATAGAAGAGGAGCACTCAGGATTATTGGAAACAAAGTAGGAAAGTTAGGCCCAGATATCAAGAGTCTAGGACCCTGAGAAGTAGTTTAGACTGGAGGTGGCTGGGAATAGGGATTCATTGTTGATGACATTTTTTAAAGATTAGATTGGCAACAGTTTGTACAACTTCTACACAGCCCCTCTATCTCAACTTCAACTTGAAATTAGAACATGTAGAAAAGGGCATAATGAAACATTTATGAAAAAAATTATTATTTTAATGCATAAACTTTAAAGGCTGAAATTTTGGTTTGTTTTTTTTTTTAACTGAAGATCATATACTCATAAATAACAAAAGTGTATATTTTCCAGATAATTTTATGGCCATGACAATTAAGATTTTATATTTTAAAAACAAGAATAGATGTTTAAAAAACAACTTAACTTTCCACAGGATATTTAGGGGCAAATCATGTCTTATTGAGAATTTAAGTTACAGGTGCTTATCAAAACTTTTAATATATATATATATATTTTGGCAGATTTCTCTTTTAAAAATCTTTTCTTCAATCAGGGTTTTAGGGATTGTGTAAAACCCAAAATAAGAAAATCAACTACGTCAATCAGTAACTTGTAATGCTTTCTGCTGGTTCCATGTTCGCAAGGCAAATATAGTTATACATCTTAACAACAAGGAGACATTCTGAGAAATGTGATTTTGTCATTGTACAAACATAATAGAGTGTACTTACACAAATTTAGGTGGTATAGCCTATAGCTTCAAGGCTACAAACCTGTACAGCATGTTTCTGTACATGAATGTTGTAGGCAATTGTAACACCATGGTAAGTATTTGTGTGTATCTAAACATATGTAAACATAGAACAGCTACAGTAAAAATACAGTATTATTATCTTATGGGACCACTATTATATATGAGGTTCATCGTTGACCAAAATGTTACAAGGGGCATGACTGCAGTACTTTTTGTTGCAAACAAAGTCATCTGTTGGCCCAAACAACTTACTGAAAAACTGTATTGTTTATCTCTAGGTGTGAAATTCCACCTTTAACTATGTTTGTTGAGGATGGTCCAGACTTAAAAAACATTGTCCTCCAAGGTGATTTGACTACACTGGGTAAATTCTAGGGATTATTTAAACATAGTCATGATCAGACTCAGTAATATTGTAGACATCATAACATTTCACTTCTTTTTCCACCTCGCAGCCTGAACCCCCAATTTTTACTCCTATTGCTCTGAAGAGTGATAAATTGTAGCAATATCTCCCTAAATTCTAGTTGTTCTCACCGCAAAGTGCCTTAATTATTTTAGAGTTGTTAATCCAGGTTCTCTTGTTATTCTATCATGTTTTTTTTCTCATTTCCCTTTTCTGCAGGCATGAACTATGCCACTTATGCACATTGTGACAACTTAGAGACAAGCATGAGTTTTAGTGACCTAGAAGAAACCAGACTAACAGGAAAAGACTTGCCTGCATAGTTGAAAGACTCTCTTTGTTGCCCTGGGCAGCATATATCTAAATCTACACATTCCTGTTTTTAGAACATGGGAATACAAGGATTGGAAGATATACAAAATCATACCTTACACTGCAGAATGTCTAAGTTTGATCAGAACCTCACATAGAGTTTTTTATCTGAAATGGTAGAGAGTCATCTATCTTGGAAGTGAAAACAGTAGTCATTTACCTATAATATAAGAAATACAACTTATATTTTCATTTATATGCTATAAAAAGTTTTATGACTGTTAAGTTTTATTCTCATTCTCTCTTGTTCCCTCTCTTCTTCTCTCCTTCCCCCAATTTTTCTATCTGTAGAGTTTGATAGGTGATACAAGTAAAGAAATAATTTACCATCCTTTCAAGAATATTATATTTAACATATTTCAATATGTCTAATTTTAGTTTGGGGATAATTTTATATATTTTTATTTTTTTAACTTTTTTTCGAGACAGAGTCACTCTGTTGTGCAGGCTGGAGTGCAATGGCATGGCCTTGGTTCATGGCAGCCTCCATCCCCTGCCCCCCACCCCCTTCAAGTGATTCTCCTGCCTCAGCCTCCCGAGTAGCTGGGATTACAGGCACACACCACCATGCCCAGCTAATTTTTGTATTTTGGGTAGAAACAGGATTTCACCATGTTGGCCAAGCTGGTCTTGAACTCTGGACCTCAAATGATCCAGCCGCCTTGGCCTCCCAAAGTGCTGGGATTACAGCTGTGAGCCATTGCACCAGTTCTAGTTTGGGGATAATTTTAGACTATTGACATGCAAAATAATTTAAGCAACCAAAATGTAATATATATTATGATATGATATGATATGATATGATATGATATGATATGATATATATTCAGAGAAAGAATCCTATAAACATCCAGTCTACATAAATAACTCTGGAGAGTCCTGTGGAGAGCACTTCAAAGAGATAGCCAGTAATTCCCTATAACAACTAAAATTGAGTTGTGCTACCTCAGTAGGGAAAGACAGACTATGCGTATTAAAACACAATGAACAGAGAAAACAGATAATAGTTTTGAACGTAAGCATCAATCAAAATTCACAAAAGAGGAAGTTTTGATTTTAAGCATTGGTTATAAATTGAGCTGCTTCTTTCAAGGACAACTCTATGTAGTATATAGTAGAAAATGAGGTAATAGGACTTGATTTGTTATTCAGGATGGTTGAAAAATCTACTATGGAATACTGGAGAGGCAAGCTGACTATATGTAATAATTTTTTTAAATGTGACAAATCTGGTATTTTAAAACAATGAGGAAGATTTTATTTAAAAATAAATGTAAAAAATCAAATGGTTTGGCCGGGCGTGGTGGCTCAAGCCTGTAATCCCAGCACTTTGGGAGGCCAAGACGGGCGGATCACGAGGTCAGGAGATCGAGACCATCCTGGCTAACACTGTG
>NW_016827678.1:1131500-1139228 GCF_001698545.2 Rhinopithecus bieti
TTTTTTTTTTTTTTTTTTTTTTTTTTGCAAGAGGGAGGCAGTAAAATCAAAGCATACTGGTGGATTAAGGTGGAAGAGAGAGAATGGCTCCCAAGCACAAAGTATAAAACTGTAACCAGAACGAATTTACCACCACATTCAATGAAAGAATGTGTCAATTAAGGACAAGGTTGCAAACAATGGAAACAACATTAACAAAAAGAAGGAGTCTTGAAGACAAAACAAGTGTGCCCATCCAGCACTGACTAGGACTTTATCTTGCTTTGAAGTGCTTGAAACTATTATGGAGATAGGCATTCAAATTATATTAGAGACTCCTTTTTTTTGGAGGCCAAATTGATCAGCCAACCTCATTATTAGACATCCATGTAACTTGTCTAGAGGGAGAATATGTGATAGGTCAAAGCAAACACAGGGAGGTAACCTTGATGGGCATACTTCTCAATGTAAATTTATAAATTGCTGTTTTAGTTTCGTCGTTTTTCAGTCTCTTTGAAGCTTGCTAAAATTGATATCCGTTAATTCTATCAATTCTGGGACAGAGAACAAATTGTGTATCAGCCTGTAAGGATGGAGGGACAGTGAGGAATTTGCCAAGGTAAGTGGCACCTTGTGTATGGCGCCTGGCCTTCCGCAGGTGATACACTTTCTCATTGATAGTCTCTGAATGTCTGTACATTGAGATGTTAATTTTGCATCCATGTGGCAAGGAGAAAAGCATTTTTGGTATAATTTTAGTGAAAAAGCTAAAGCATAATATTTTGTCTATTATGAAAGCAATAATTTAATCTGCATGAATATGGGCACAATAATAAGGAAACAAGGGAAAAGAAATAGTGACTGAGTTACTGATGGGCATGACAATCATCTTTCTTTTCTTTACTGCCATTTTGTTTGTTTACTTCATAAAAATCAGAAGAATAAAGGCAAATTCAGTGTTATATGGATATAAAATTGTATAATGATATTTAATAATATAAATTAATATAAATAATAGCATATTTGTAATAATAATTAAATGATAAGATAGACATGAAGCAATACTAATTTTGGAAGTATTTCATCTCTAATTGGTCCATGAATCTGTTATGGCTAGTACATGGTAGCTGAAGACACTCATTTAAAATGAAGATGCAGTAGCCACATAACTATGTATTTCATGCCAAAAAGAGTATTTTCTGGACCTGTGGTTTTCCAATTCTTGCACAAGTGAAATCTTGTTGAGCATTGACTCATCTTCTAAACATATAGAGACTTCAAATAATCTCTGTTAAGTTACTTTGTAATAAATCAACAAATGCAATGGCCATCTATGTTTTCAATTTTCTTTCTAACAAGCAGACCAATCTATTGACTTACTGTTTTCATGTTTCTTTTTACTAAATTCTTAGAACAACTTAACAAACCATTTTTCCCCTTATATCTCCTAGCAGCCAAATTCAAATTTATAAGAAATAAATTTCTTATGGAGGTGCTTATCATTAAGAGGCTTAACACATTATGATTTCCACCTAAACCCTTGGTGGTTAAAGGTTTTTGTAGAATATCATGATATATGATTTAAAAGTTAGAAAGGAATTTTTTGTTGCGGACTACCAGTGTGGGACTTGTAGTACAAAAGAAAGTCAAATGTGAGTATTACCCAAATAAAGATTTGAGATTTAAATTTTAACCTTAAATATTTAAGTAATTTCACTCAAATAGTGATTTAATATAAGCAGAATCGTTATCACTACAATTCTCTACTCTCCTTTGTGTGTATCATCTTTTCTTTTCATCTCTCTTGTATTTTCACCATACTGAGTCAGTTTAGCTCTAGGCTGCACCTCCCTCTAGAGTATGAAAATAGCAGTCACTTTTCACATTTTGAGGCAGAAATATTCTTCCTCAGAGGAATTTGATTAGTGCCTCCACAGTTCTGCTTTTCAGGGTTCAGCACCAAATTCTATTTTTGTCAGCAGTCCTCTTTGATTGTCCTCCTGGCTGGCATGGAAGCTGAAGAAGCCACTGAATCTGAGTCAGGCACTGCTTGATACATTTAAAACAATTTCTCTGGAATAACAGTAAACAATAAAGAATTGTGACCCACGAAGTTAAAATAAACTGAAGTAGCTCTCTAGAAAAGTGAGGAGACAGTAGATTTTACTGTAAATAAGGAATGAATGTTGCTAATTGCATCTATGGGTACATCATATCTCCAGTCAGCCTTCAAAACACTTTGAACTCAAATGAGCTGTAACAATTTGGTTAGTCTCTATGCTCCTCATTCATAACATGCAAAAATGTGAATTCAGAATTAGTGAAGATTGTCTGCTTTTTGCTTGTTTCTAGAAGCATTTTATTGTCCAGTGACTTTTACCTCAAAGCTCTGGGATTTATCTGCAGAGATATATATACATGTGTATAGCATAGGCCAACATAAATAGACAGAGATAGACCAAATTTCAAGAGATTAAAGAAGACATGTAGGACAAAACACTCTTAAATACACCAACTTCCAACCTCCATTCTCAAATACATGCACATCCTTGGTTGTCTTTCCTTTCCCCCTACTTTTTTGGGAATACATGTAAAGAAAACAGAAAGAAAGAAAAATGTAAACCTATTGTAAAATACAAATAGATATCAAAGGAAGAGCTGTTTAAAAATACAGAGATTACTACCGATAAAATGCATAATTTTGGATACCAGTGGTTTCACCTACCATGCTGATGAAAAAAAAATGCATTTTGCAGTAAGTTAAGGAAATACATTTGAAGAGCCTTATACAAAAACTGTTTCCACTGTCTCTAAACAGTTTTTAAATGATTCATGTTAAAATACTTCACATATGCTCTGACTCATATACAGTAGTCTTGAGCTAACATTCTTTTATCAGTTGAATGTTAACGCAAAGTTAGATTATATTAACTTTTAAGCATCACATTATATTTTATTTCTTTGTGAGCCTGGAATCCACTAAAATTTGTCAATCTTTGTCACATAATCATTATCCTATAACTCTGAGATTGAATTTTTGAACCTAAGAACAGAACTTTGTATTAACGACTGCCAAGTTTTATCTCATTTAGTTCACTTATTTATTCTAGTCAGTTAAGGCAATCATTTTGAATCTTGATTCTGTCATTGATCATATTTACTGCAGGAGTTATAAAACTTTATTTGTGAAAAGCTAGTGAAGATTTTAGGTTTTGTGGGCTATGGGTCTTTTTTATGTAGTATTCCTTTTCTTCTATTAAATAAAACACAAAAAACTATTTTAGTTGTAAAAACCATTCTTAGCTCAAGGGCCATACAATGACAAGCCTCAGACCAGATCTGGCCCACAGGTTGTAATTTGCCAACCTCTGGTGAACTGTATTAGTTACCTGTTGCTGTGTAACAAATAGCCCTACCAGTTAGTGGCTTAAAATACAAAATATTTTATCTAAATATTTTGGGTCTGGAATCCAGGGCATTGATTTGTCTGGGTACCTTTGCCTTGAGTTCTTTCCCAAGATATAATAAAGCAGTTGGCTTGGGTTGCAGTCTCATCAGAAGACTTGACTGAAATAAAATCTGCTTCTGAGTTTCTCATGTGGTTATTGGCAGGATTCAGTCCCTAATGGACTGTTGGCCAGAGGTCCCCCTTGGTTCCTTGACAGGTGAGCAGTTCACAACTTAGTAACTAGGTTATATCACAGTTGGTCAGCAAGAGAAAGAAGAAAGAATTTGCAAGATGGAAGCCACAGGCTTTTTGTAACCTAATTTCAGAAGTGACACCCATCACTCGTGCTGCATTGTATTGATTAGAAGTGAGTTCCTAGGTGCAGTTCACATACAAGGGGAGGGGATTTCACAAAAGTGTGAATACTGGAATGGCAGGAATGACTGGAGCCATCTTAAAGGCTGCCTACAAAACCTATCCACCCAAAATATTCTACAACTTAGAAGAAACAAGTTTTCAATTTATCCAAGTTTTTGATAAAAACATCCAAGAAGGGGTGTTCATGATGGACTTTTGTGGCATGCTTTCTTCCCCCCAAGATTGATTCCAGCCCATTAATACTATGAATAGTGCTGATTGACTAACTGCAAATTCTCAATGGTAAACATTTTTCAATCAATGGTAAACATTTCTCAATCATAAACATTTTATATCATATCCTTGAAAATCTCAAGAGACATTTTTGTCAAACACATTTTAACAATCGTGCTGTTTCTGCTTCACTGGACAGGTGAAATTAAGTTAAACTGAGTCTCAAGGACTGTCTTGAAGAATAAAATAAGTCATAGCAGTACTATAGTTCAAATAATGTCATAAATAGAGAGAACCAGTCTCATCTGCCTTGTCTCCATGACAGGAAGTTTTAAGGCTGGTTGCATCCTATATGAGCCTCAATTTTTTTAACCAACTGGTAAAGCTGCCTTTTCCTCCACTTCCATATATGCTTTTATAGAATATGTATATTTTCTTATAGAATAGCAAAGAGATCAAATCAGGGATCAACTGGACTTTACAAATATTGTAACAGTAAATCGTAATCATAATTTGATTCAAGGATCTTTCAAAATTAGAGAATGCCATTTATTGAAAGCTGCTATCTAGATACCAACAATATACCAATATACCATTACAATGTTTCTACTGCTTAAAAAAAAAAAAAGTATAACGGTCTAACCCAAACTGCCAACAAAAGTACTGTCATTTTAAATACTGTATCACTCAAACTGCAATCCTACTAACAACCCACATGTTTTGCAACTCCCCCTTAGGCAATATAATTATTATTACCCATTGGGTGTATAATATGAGTGACATGCTGAGCTAAACAACTTTATTAGGATCTTCTCATTAATTATCCTTAACAACTCTGGCAGGTAGTTACTATTATTATGTGCATTTTACAGAGATTAAGCAACTTGCTTGTGGTCATCCAGCTAATAAATGATGAAGCAAACGTTTGAAACCTAGTAGCCTAAATTGAGCCCTTTCTTTTAAAGCAGAGACACAAATGTAATATTTGTTTATTTAAGAACTGGTAAGGAAACTTTTCCTAGGAAACATAGTTGAATGATTCACTTAAGTATAGCTAATTTTTTTCCAGTTTGAAGCCACTAGATGGCAACATTTTCAAAAGTTTTTTTTTTCTTTTTTCTTAAGTTGGAAAAGTAACTCTACAGTATTAGTGACTGGTTTTCTGTGAAAAAATTATTTATCTTTGATTTGCCAAATTATAACTATTTTTTGTAGTAAAGTTTTTCAGTGATATAATGATGTAATGTGACCATAGCAGTTTGAAGTGGGACAAAATTGGAGTGTTTTGTGCTATTTCGTTTACTTTTGCTTTACTTTAGTTTGAGGTTGAAGGGAAGTTCCTAGAAACTTAAAATTTCTTCCTGGAGTCTTCCCTCATGCTACAACACTGCCATCAAGTCCTTGTTGTTTAATGTCAAACATGACAAACACTTACTTTTCAGAAAAACATTGTGCTATAACAAACTTTAGTGACTGTAAAAATATAATTTGCATTGCCTGGAATGTACCACTCCTCTTTTACATCATACATTCTTGTGTATCTTTTAAATCCTAACTTACATATGTATCTTTTTCCTCTGTGATGTCCCTTCCACAAGTACAGGCAGACTCTTCTAACAGCACCACCTCAGTCCCATACCATTTGAGGCTTTGATACATTATACATGTCCTAATGATATACTTATGTGTTTATCCTCCCACTCCTTTGGGAGCACCTCAAAGGCAGTCTTTTAAAAATTGATATATGGGACCGGGCGCGGTGGCTCATGCCTCTAATCCCAGCACATTGTATCCCACACAGCATTGCCTCCAAGGAATTATTTTACAGTTTACAGTTGTTCCCTTACCACCTGCTTTATAGATTGTCGAAATGTTGTACTGAAAACTAGCACCTATAGTGCCAGGCAGGAAAGCAATATCTTGGGAGGTCAGGATATTGTCTTGCATAATGCATTATATGCTCTGAACTGATAATCAGCACATGGGCTGTTTTTCTCATAAACAGAATGTGTAGATTTGGGAAGCAATGACTATAAATGGTGGCTCATAAAATTACACCAAATGCCTACTTACACATTTTTTGCATTGTGTCTTCAGAACACGAGTTTTTACTGGTTCAGAGATCTTAATGTCTACGAGATATTACTTAATATCTAAAAGAGATTTCCTGTAACCACCAGGAGACACAAGCAAAGTTCAACTGTATTGACAGTGGCCGCTGCCAACTGACTATTTTGAACAATTGATGCCACTGGACAAACCAGACCAAAAGGGAATTCAGGTGTTGGCAGTGGTGATTGATTCTATTCATGAAGAGCAATAGGCTTATTGCTACGCAGTGAGAGCAAAGAAAAATATGGATAAAATCCTTCATTATTTAAGTATTTATAATTCTTATTTATTTTTCTTTTCAGATTTTATTGTCTGCGAGCACTAGTACATTACTGAAAAGCAGTGGCTATAATGGACATCGTTTCTATGTCCATTTTTCTATGTCCAAATATGACATATGTCCATATGTCATATTTCTAGCATTTTATCATTACATAAGATGTTTGTGGAAGGTTTAAAAAGATGACTGTTAGTTAAGCCCATTTCTTCTTTTTCTTTCTTTTTTTTAAAAAAAGAAAAAAAACTTCAATTTTGTCTCAGGATTTATAAGCCCATTTTCTTCTATTCTTGGTACTCTTTAAAAAACTCATGAATGTATGTTGCATTTTTTCTAATGCATTTTTTATTAACTAAAATAATTATTTACTCGTTTAATTTATAAATGTGGCGAATCACATCAATTGATTTTCTGTGTTTCAGACATTTTGGAGTTTCTGAAATAAAACCTGCTTGATCCCCTCTATGTTCGTCTCCTGTGCTGGATTTGATTCATTAATATTTTATTTAGGTTATTACATCTGTATCTATAAATGACATTCACATAGCATTTTTCATTCTTGTATTATCCTTAGTTTCCATTTCAAAGTAAATTGGGTAGTATGTTAGTCAGGGTTCAGTTTAAGATAACAGATTCCATCCTGGAAAAAAAGAGGATTTATCCTGTAAGGTGCTAAATGGATTACTTACAGACATGTTTTGAGAACTGAAGAAAGAGACTTATTTGCATTTCCAGGAACTATGACTAAATCCATATAGCAGAACTGAGCCCCCAGGGAAGATACTGCCAGTGTTATAATCAAGAATTTGAAACATTGTGAAGCTGCCATCTCTTCCACGATCAGGAAGCCACTGAATCAGGAACTTATGCTGTCTCCAAATCAGGATACAGAAGCTGCTATAGTTGGCATTTCCAGAATCACATCACCTCTGCTAATCAGGAAGGTATCTGCAGTCAGGACACTGATGCCCAGCTGTGTCACCAGCCCCTGCAGCAAAATGGATGCCCTGCATCCTAAACCTCTTCCCATTTGATTCACTTCCAAATTAGTTTCAAATGGATAAAGTTTGATAGCAGAACTCAAATCACATCTGGTATCTGAGCTAAAGAGATTCTGGGAAATGCAATGTTTTATATGGCTTCTGCCTGCTTTGTGGAGCTGGAATAGATGTTGTATGAGCCAATTAGCACTGATGTCCGTAGGTGTCTCCCTTCCTCCCTCCCTTCCTTCCTTCCTTCCTTTCCTTCCTTTCTTTCTCTTTCTTTCTTTCCTTCCTTCCTTCTTTGTCTTTCTCTTTCTTTTTTCTTCCCTCCCTCCCTC
>NW_016827678.1:1139534-1154463 GCF_001698545.2 Rhinopithecus bieti
TTCTTTCTTTCTTTTTCTTTCTTTCCTTCCTTCCTTCTTTTTCTTTCTTTTTCTTTCTCTCTCTCTTCTTTCTTTCTTTCTTTCCTTCCTTCCTTCCTTCCTTCTTTCTTTCTTTCTTTCTTTCTTTCTTTCTTTCTTTCTTTCTTTCTTTCTTTCTTTCTTTCTTTCTTTCTCTTTCTTTCCTTCCTTCCTTCTCTTTTCTTTCCTTCTCTTTTCTTTCTCATTTATCACTTTATGATAAGGGATTATTGCAAAGGATGCAGATAAAGAGACCTGTAGGGCGAGGTATGCAGGAAGGGATCTGGAGCTTCCATGCTTTCCCTAGGTGCACCACCCTACAGGAACTTCCACATGTTCAGCTATCTGGAAGCTCTCTGAGCCCTGTCCTCTTGGGTGTTTATGGAAGCTTCATGACATGAGCATTTTTTTCCCACAGGATATAGGGTGGGACCCTCTCATGAGAGGAACATTAGAGTGAAAGGAGGGCAGGAGAAAGTCAGAGGCCTGCTCTGAGGCCTAACGTACTCCACATTGTAACAAAAGACTGTAACAAGGTCTATGTGAGTTATGAGCCAGGATGAACCATGGACAAAAATCAACATATATCATAACACCACAGCCACCCCCGGGATTTTGACTAGAGAACTTTTATATCTATCTATCTATCTATCTATCTATCTATCTATCTATCTATCTATCTATTATCTACAAACACAATAATTAATCCAGTCCATCATATTGTATGAATGTCCCCCAAGTCGAGGCCATTCAGGTTTGCAAATTTCCTCTCAATCTTGTCTGGTTTCCAAAGCAAGAGTGACCTTAGTAAAGATACAGCTTCACCCTTTCAGGCATCTGGGATAATTGATCTAAGAGACAATATCCTCTTGCTCTGAGACTCTTGAATTGTTAATGTAATATTGAATTTTCCTCAATAACCCATATATTTATTTCTTTACTATATGCTACAATTTCTCCTTCTCTCCATTAATACCCATACTTTTTTACCTTTGGAAGGGACATTGGAATCACCACTGTGCTGGGGTCTATAGTGCAGGTAGCAATACAAAGTATAGCAAGCAGCTCCTCCTCACAGTTCATGCGCATTCAGACAGGGTAATGTTACCTAGGTGCAGAATGAGTGAGCTATTTTTACCAGGCAATATAGGTTCAGTCACTGTTAGTCCCAGTTTTGGTAGATGGGGTGAAGGCACAACTCACCCACATCCTGCCCTTAGGAATTTTGACCCACATGGTGCCCTTAGGAAGGTTTAAAAATATAGTTACAGTTTTTTGCTCAGAAATTATCCCTTCTGTTCCAGCACTTGCAGTCACAGTGGGGTCCTAGTGAGAGGTGAAGCCGGCTGGGCTTCTGGGTCGGGTGGGAACTTGGAGAGCTTTTGTGTCTAGCTAAAGGATCATAAATGCACCAATCAGCACTCTGTGTCTAGCTAAAGGTTTGTAAATGCACCAATCAGCATGCTGTAAAAACGGACCAATCAGTACTCTATAAAATGGACCAATCAGCACTCTGTAAAATGGATCAATCAGCAGGATGTGGGTGGGGCCAAATAAGGGAATAAAAGCTGGCCACCAGTGCCAGCAGGGGCAACCTACTGGAGTCACCCTCCCACTCTGTGGAAGGTTTGTTCTTTCTCTGTTCACAATAAATCTTGCTACTCCTCACTCTTTGGGTCCACACTACCTTTATGAGCTGTAACCCTCACTGGGAAGGTCTGCGGCTTCACTCGACACCAGGAACCCACTGGGAGGAACAAACAACTCCCGACCTGCTGGCTTTAAGAGCTGTTAACACTCCCAATGAAGGTCTGCACCTTCCTCCTTAAGTCAAGTGAGACCACGAACTCATCAGAGGGAAGCAACTCCAGACACATGTGAACATTTGAAAGGACAAACTCTGGACACACCATCTTTAAGAACTGTAACACTCCCTGAGAGAGTCCATGGTTTCATTCTTGAAGTCAGTGAGACCAAGAACCCACTGGAAGGAACCAATTCTGGACACACTAGGACCACTCTATCAGGTAGGGGAGAAAAAGTAATTTTTTTTTTCTGAGGTGATTTGGGGAAGAAAGAAAAAATTATAGTCATTATATCAGTGTATGCCTCCCTTGCAGGGACTGCATAGTCATACTAGCATGCTCCCCAGCCCTTCTTCCCCAGATCACCAAAAAAAAAAAAAAAAAAAAAAAACAAAAAAAATCTAGCAGGCACATTCTAGTCCAACTGACTATGAGTGTGAGCAGACACTTGAAGGTGTGTAAGTCAGCTCTTCATGCTTTTATTTCCCCCTGATTTAGACGACCAATGTTTCCATTGTCTGCTCTACTTCTCTATCAAACTATTACTCTAAGGAGGATCTGTGCCTATTGTTGGACATTATAGGCTATACAATGTATTCCTTGGTCTTCAAAAATGATGGCTAGCCATCCATATCCACGCAATATATTCTTTTTTTTTTTTTTTTTATGGCACTTGGAGCATTTTCGTCTTCCATTGGATACGCAAAGCCCACTCCATAGCCAGTGTCTATTCCTGTCAAGACTCACTTGTAGTCCCCCAGGGCTACTAGCATGTCTCACTATCCAGCTATGTTCAGGGCCTTCCCACCAGAGAATCTGTCCTATAGTCATCAGCAGTCTTTGTCTCTCTTGACAGAACAGAACAGTTCTTGCTGGCATTTTGTGCCTGAGAAGGTGTAAAAGAAACGTGTCTACATTCAGCCCATCTCTGCTCTGTGAAATACCCCCATATTCACTCATTTCAAGGACCCAGGTGGCCACTTCAAGGGAGTACATGGGTATATCTGCTTGTCGATTCCAGTCACTTTCTGAACCTGGAAGGGAGTTCTTCAGATGAGCATTGACTTGTTCTTCTTTAATGCACCCCTGAAATTCTCCATAGGACCGTGCTTCATATGTGCCTCCATTTAATAGGCCAGATTTCCATGGCCCTCTTGCCTGAGTGTATGGCCAGACCATGGGTCACTGCCCATGGGTCAGTAAACACCCAAACTCAGGGACTTTTACCATTGATCAATTCTTCCATCACTGTTAGAAAAACAGCATGCAATTCAGCCTACTGAGCAGACCTGTTTTTACCTTCTTGATCAAAGTAGCTGCCTTGCAAATAGGTGGTGTCCATTTACCCTGGAATTGCATCCACAAATCAAGCGGCTGTTGGTTAGTCAATTGAAAGCAGTTTATCAGGCACTGTAGGATCCAGCAGTTTCTCACACAGTTCCAGAGTCAGTCTTAGGGGAAAGGAAACACCCTGCTCAAGAGCATTCCCTCCTTAGATTTCCCAGATAGCATGATCCTCTATAAACCATGTCCATTTTATTATGGAACTATTCTGGGCACTGCCATCCCCATTAGACTATTTCTCTGACACCACCCAAGACAACATGGGTATCTCTGGTGTCACAGGGGTAGCTTCAGCTAATATTTCATAGCAAGCCCTCTCAAGTGGAAATTCTCTAGTCCAAAGTCCCAGTAGATTTTGCTGGGAGGCGTTCAGAGGCTTTTGCCATAAGGCCTAGGGAATGCTTCACAGAGGGTTATCAACTGGAGAATTTATCCCTACTGGCACTCTAGCTTCTATTCTGTACTGCACAGACTTCGAAAATTTTGCTGGTTCTCATTTAGCATGTCCAATTAATACTGCTTGAAGGGCAGATTTACATGCCATCTGTTTTACAGTACCAGTTAGGCGAAACATCTAATCAGATACAATGTTCAAATATACTAACTTTCAGAAGCCCATCAACTTTTACATTTTTAATTTTCTAGCTTCAGTAACTTCTCCACCCTCAGACTACTTTACCCTCTGGTGTGCAAAAAACTTTGTGCAAAAATCCCCAGCCAAGGATTAAGACAAAGAACCCTGGCCCTTTTGTCAATCTTTATCTTGATTAGTCTGCCCAATTACTGCCACAGGCAATTTCACATCAGATTTTTCATTGTAACCTCTGCCTTCTAGCTTTTTTAATTTCTCCAAATTGGTTTGGGCCTTTTAATATTGGGGGCCCAGAAGGGGTTCCCTTGGGAACCTTCGATAGTGTTGTATTAAGACCTTTCTTATAACCCCATCAATTTCCATCTTATTCAATTTCTTAATAACCGTCTAAAGATTTCCACCCTGCTGGGATCAGTCCCATGACTCTCCCCTTTCTTTATCTTCTTGGTTTCACCCCATCAATGTTTTCTTCATTCACCTTATTTCTAAATAACCTTTTAAAAATTTCCATCTTCCTGGGATGAGTCCTTCGACTCTCCCTTTTCCTTTCACCGTTCTCTTATTAGTTAACCTATTTTTTTTTTTTTTTCTTTTTTGAGACAGTCTCATTCTGTCACCCAGGCTGGAGTGCAGTGATGTGATCTCAGCTCACTGCAACCTCCGTCTCCCAAGTTCAAGGGATTCTTGTGCCTCAGCATCCTGAATAGCTGGGATTACAGGCATGTGCCACCAAGGTCGGCTGATTTTCTGTGTGTGTGTGTTTTTTGGTAGAGACAGGGTTTTGCCATGTTGTCTAGGCTGGTCTAGAACTCCTGGCCTCAAGTGATCCACCTGTATCACCTCCCAAAGTGCTGGGATTATAGGTGTGAGCCACTGTGCCTGGTCTAATTAACCTAATGTTTTTGTTAGCATCTGTAAGACACATGAGGGGAAGCTGAGACAGAAAATTTGCTAAGTCTTCTAGAAATGTTGTTTGATTTACATGCCTTCTGTTTTATAGTACCAGGTAGGGGAAACATTCCCCAATCAGATACAATGTTCATCATTTCCGTAATAAAACCAGGTAATGATTTTAAGGGGCCCTCTTCTGCAGGAGTAATGTAATGTGGGATGCCCAGGTGGAAGGGGCCCTTTTAGTCACAACATTTACCATAACCTGCGTAATGGGCATATTCAGTGGTTGAATATCCCTATCATCATAAAGCCAGTCCCATATGGCTTACATACAAAGCGTATCAACTGTCTCATCTGGGGTGCTCCACTTGGCATTTATAGGTGGAGTTGGACAGTTCCCCTTTTCAGGGTAAACAGTGGATTTTATCCAGTCCACCAGCCTGGCTATTTGCTGAGGAATTACCTCCTGTGTACCTGAATTGTATACACCCATCTGCGATTGTTCAATGGTGAGTTGTGGGTCCTACAACCCAAACATGCTGTTCCACTCTGCCGCATTTAAAATCAAAGCTACTGCCCCTAAATTTGATACTCTCATAGTCCATTTGAGTAAAAGTTTCTCAGGAAGTTGATATCAATCTACAAAATGGAACAATTTCTTCACATTATATCCTCTGGTTTCAACTGTTACCTGGTTTTGCCGTCCTTTCACATTGATTATGTTATTAGTAATCGTAGGTTTCAGGGATACTTTCTGTTGTCACTGCACAATTTTCTCTTTTGTGGGTGACTTTGAGCCTAGTGGCCTGTGCTCGGACAGACCTACATCTAAGCTTGGTCCAGCCTGGAGTCCTGAACCAGCACCTTCTTTTACTTTCATTATAGCCAGGATAGATAACAATAACCAAGGGATTGAATATTTTGCTTTATTTCTTATTAGTTTACATTTTCTTATGCATCCACTGAACCAGTTCCTGGGGAGTTGAATCCATCTCCAAATTCCACTGGTAACGTTCACCTTTAGTAACTGATCACAAAACAGCTACTGGCTTCATACGACAGGTGACCACATGGCCACTCAGGAATCAAAAGTTCCTCACCCCCCACCCTTTTATCCTTTCTCTTCCCAAACCACATGTTTCCATGAGTCAAAGACAATTTGAGCAAATTCCATTTTACTGACACCAATATGTGTAGGGAATACTCTCCTCAAACTGTGATTTTCCTCTACTCTCACACCATAGCAATCGCCAACACAGGAGACTTCTGTGACCAAATGCATGGGGGTTTCCTACATATCAAGCAGTGGACACCAGCTGGGTGTCCTCTAATTCGGCTCCGACACTCTTTACCCAGAAATAATGTCAGATCCCACAGGTTGAGGCCTCAGTCTCCAAGACTGCCTCCTACCCACCAGTCCCAAGTCCCAGCCTATGGAACTTCTGACTGACCGGCTTCAGGTTGGCGTTCCTATGACTCCCTCATTGGGTTTGATTAATTTGCTGAAGTAGCTCACATAACTCAGGAAAACACTATGTTTACTAGTTTATTATAAAGGATATTGATGAAGAAAGGTATAGGGCGAGGTATGGGGGAAGGAAGTTATGAGTCACCCTCCAGGAACCTCCATGTGTTCAGCTATCTAGGAGCTCACTCATCTTTCTATTACCTGAAGCAAATTGTATAAGAGAGAAATTATCTAATTCTTGAAGGTTTTGTGAAGTATACCTATACATTTTTGTCTGGGAGAATCTGTAAAACCTGCTAGTTATTTTATTTGTGAGAAAGGTGGTAAGAGAAGTCATATTTGTATTAACCTGTAAATGAATAAAATGTCTTTGGAAGTATTCATGAATTAATGAAAACATTGGACTGCCTTTGAGAGAGATACTGGGCAGTTGGAGGAGAGATGGGAAAGAGTTTTTACTATAATGACTTGTAGTAGTTTAAATTTAGACCCATGTGAATGTACTATCTTTTGAAATTAACAAAATAAAATATCTAAAAATGAAAAGGATGGACTAAAACTTACACTATTATTTTATGATTTTAAGGATTTCCTTATTTCTGCTTAGGCTCCCCCTTTCATTCCTAATATTGCGTTTTCTTTTCTTTTCTTTTTTGAGATAGAGTCTCTCTCTGTCACCCAGGCTGGAGTGCAGTGGTGCAATCTTGGCTCACTACAACCTCAGCCTCCCAGGTTCAAGCGATCCTCCTGCCTCAGCCTCCCTAGTAGCTGGGATTATAGGGGTGTGCCACCACACCTGGCTGATTTTTGTATTTTTAGTAGAGACAGGTTTCGCCTGACCTCAGGTGATCTGCCCACCTCAGCCTCCCAAAGTACTGGGATTACAGGCATGAGCCACTGTGCTTGGGCCTAATATTGCTTTTGTGACTTCTTTCTTTTATCCTTTTTTGCCTTGATTGCAAACAGCTTATTTATTTTGTTAACCTTTTCTAACACTAGCTTTCAGATTCTCTATTCTTTTCTTCCTTTTTTAAAATTTTTTTATTTTTTTTGAGACGGAGTTTCACTCCTGTTGCCCAGACTGGAGTACAATGTCACAATCTCGACTCACTGCAACCCCCGCCTCCCTGGTTCAAGCGATTCTCCTGCCTCAGCCTCCTGAGTAGCTGGAATTACAGGTGCCCACCACCACACCTGGCTAATTTTTTTGTATTTTTAGTAGAGATGGGGTTTCACCATGTTGGCCAGGCTGGTCTTGAACTCCTGGCCTCAGGTGATCCACCCACCTCAACCTCCCAAAGTGCTGGGATTACAGGCATGAGCCACTGTGCCTGGCCCAGATTCTCTATTTTTTTCTGTTGCTTGTTTGCCATTTCTTCAGTTTCTGGGTGTAGCTTTATTATTTTCTCCCTGCTACTTTGTTGGGTTTTCTCACTCTCTCATTTGTATACTTACTTAACAAATGTAGTTCTCCTTCCCTTACCTCATACTTCCCTTAAATGCAGTTAAGACTTTAAATTTCCTTGTATATCAGGAATTTCCTTGTATAACAGGCCGCTGGTCTGTGGCCTGTTAGGAACCGGATCTCACAGTAGGAGGTGAGTGGCAGGCGAGTAAATGAAGCATCATCTGTATTCATAGCCACTCCCCGTTGCTTGCATTACCACCTGAGCTCCACCTCCTGTCAGATCAGTGGCAGCATTAGATTCTCATAGGAGCGCCAACCCTGTTGTGAACTGCTCATGTGAGGGATTTAGGTTGCATGTTCCTTATGAGAATCTAATGCCGGATGATCTGTCACTGTCTCCCAGCACCCCCAGATGGGACTGTCTAGTTGCAGGAAAACAAGCTCGGGGCTCTTACTGATTCTACATTATGATGAGTTATATACTTACTTCATTATATTTTACAATGTAATAATAATAGAAATAAAGTGCACAATAAATGTAATGTGCTTGAATCATTCCAAAACCACACCCCCAACCCTGGTCCATAGAAAACTTGTCTTCCACAAAACCAGTCCCTGGTGCCAAAAACATTGGGGACTGCTATTCTAGATGTACTCTGGGTTCACCCCCCACCCCTGGGTTTTAGTATACAGTAGTTTACTTTAACTGTCATTTTTATTGTACATTTTAAGAAGTTAAAACATTCTGTTCTTCATGTAACTTAATCATTTATTAGCACCACACTCTAAAAAACTGAGCTAACCAACCACATAAGTTAGCCTTTCAAAATCAGTAGATTGTATCTTATTTTCTTGTACCACAAGAAAATTTCCTTGTGGCAACCAAGGAAATGAAATCAATCTATGTATTTTGATACCTCAGTTAAGTTTCTCAGTTCAGAAAATGATACAAAACAAAACTTTTATACAACCTAAGCTGTCATTGCTGTTATGTCACAAAATATCTTAGTCTACAATTTTTTTTTCAGGGTCAAAGACTTGATGGCTCAGAGTTTTGTCTCATTCCTAGATTATTCTTTTCACAGTCTTTTCCTTTCTTTGGGTTCTATAAGCTTTCTTCCCTTTATCTATTCATGTCACCAAAACCAGTAAAAATCTGAGAATCTATCATTGATACTCACTTGCTGTCTGATGACATTTAATCTGAAGCTAATTTGCATTTCAACCATCTATCTGCATTTAAATTCTATTCTTTGTGAGTTTTATTTTTTTATTTTATTATTATTATTTTTTTGAGATGGAGTCTCACTCTGTCACCCAGGCTGGAGTGCAGTGGCTCCATCTTGGCTCACTGCAAGCTCCGCCTTTGGGTTCATGCCATACTCCTGCCTCAGCCTCCCAAGTAGCTGGGGCTACAGGCGCCCGCCACCATGCCCTGCTAATTTTTGTATTTTTAGTAGAGACGGGGTTTCACCGTGTTAGCCAGGATGGTCTCTATCTCCTGACGTGATCCACCCACCTAGGCCTCCCAAAGTGCTGGGATTACAGGCGTAAGCCACCGTGCCCGGCCTCTTTGTGAGTTTTAAAAGTATCTGCAAGAGGTGAGAATATATTAAGGTGAGCGTCAGTGAGGCCCCTGAGGCCTCATGAAGCTTATAAAACCAAAACCCCCAGAAAGAAGCCTGGAGTTTGTCTTTCTGAGTAGCTCGAAATGCAGAACCAGAATATATTGACTTACTTTCTTTTTTTGCCCTCAACTCAATTCCTTTGAGGAGACTGTTCAAGCAAGAGCCAAGTTTCAAGAACTTCTGAGGATGCCAGATGCCATCTGTGGTCTCACTATCTCACCACAGTTGTGTCTATTAGAATGTATCCTTCTCTCCTTCCTAATTTTTTTTTGCCTAATCAGAGGGCATCTTCTTTGACCCAATCCTTGCCAGTTTTTTTTCTTTTTCTTTTCTTTCCTTTTTTATTTTTATTTTTTCCTTAAGACAGCATCTTACTCTGTTGCCCAGGCTGGAGTGCAGTGCAGTGATCTCAGCTCCCTGCAACCTCCACCTTCCCAGGTTCAAGCAATTCTTGTGCCTCAGCCTCTCTAGTAGCTGGGATTTTATAGGCACACACCACCACGCCCAGCTAATTTTTTGTATTTTTAGTAGAGACGGGGTTTCTCTCCATGTTGGCCAGGCTGGTCTCTAACTCCTGACCTCAAGTGATCCGCCTGCCTCGGATCCCAAAGTGCTGAGATTACAAGCGTGAACCATTGTCCCCAGCCAGATTTACCTTTAGTACAATTCAAGAGACATAATGTTGATGACGTAATGTTGATAATTTACTGTGCTCAAAGCACTATGATAAACACTATTCTAATTATTAGTTTGTAGTAAAACTTTTAGAGTGTTTAGGAATGTATGTAAACCATTTCTAATTCCAGATTTGACGTTTCTTACTAAAGTGCACTGACACATTACTTTGTTACTATGTTTCCTATGTTTTTTTTTTTGGAAGGGGGGTGGTGTTGCTCATACTTCTTCGCATTATAGTAAGGTTTATGTCAATTATTTCCTCTGTTGTATTTTTAACTCCTTGAGGAGACTACATCTTTGTATTTAACATAGCAATTAGAAATAGATGCTTACACTTTGTAGGTACTTAGATGCATGAACATAAAAGCATTCGATAAATAGTGAAAGCTCTTTTTTTTTTCTCATTGCTTCTATAGACATTGATAATATCAGAAGTTTTGAGAGATATTTGATGAGTATCTCTATTCGTAGTGCTTACTGGTAAATATTTAAGAAGCAGCTTTCTAAAAGTATGCATGTATGTATATGTTTATTGTAAAGTGTATTTACATACAATGTATAGAACAACTTAGAAACAATAATAAAATATATAGTGCTTTTAATATAGCTAATTGATTCTCATAGAATTATTTCAGATTTTTTTTTCGGTCTCCTGTATCCATAGCTTCCCTATGGTTGTAGTTGATGAACGTGATGTGGTTAACCATGAATGTTGGTGAAAAAGACTGATGTTAAAACATCACTTGTTTGTCAGTTTTGTGTGTGACTTTTTTGCTAAATTAGGTAAGTTTTCAAATACTGGGAGAATAGTTCTCCAATTTTTTGGTGCTACTTATAATATGACATGATGTGACACACTTTAATTTGCATTATTAATATTTTCTCCATACTTTTCTTTTCTGTATCAAAACAAGAAATCAAGGCTTGATTTGTAGTGTTTCTAAAATAAATAGGAGTAATTTCTCTTTTCTAAGTACCTTGTTAGATATACATGATATTTATCAGCTAGTAGCATAAATATGAATTTGCTGGCTGAAAATTATTACTCTTGCTGTATATGTATGTTTGTGTGTTTTGGTGTGTGTGCAGACACATAGTTAAGTTGGGCTCCCCTATTCCTTTTTCACTTATCAATTGTTCCTGTAAACAAAAACATGAATTCTACTATGGTGTGAGACTCTTTATCAGATATTTCATCCTGATTAGTTACAGCAAATCACTTTCTCTTTCTAGGCCTCTGATTTCTCATCTATAAACTTATGATATTGAATTAGATTATCTCTAATGTTTCCTTCAGACTCTATTATTCATGGTGATGACCGATTACTGTTTTTACATGTTTGCTGTTTATCCTGTGAAAGGCTGATAATTCTCCATCTGTGATGTCGGGCTTCACCGACCAATGGTGTTTTTTTCTGTGCACTTCAGAGGTTTAGTGATGTCAGGTTTTGCTAGATGACTTGCTTTAGCCAATGGAATCTAAGCAGAAATGATGTCTACTATTACTAACCGAAGCACTAAGGGCCATCTGTGGTTCTGCCTTCTCTTTTCCCACTGCCACAACAATGACAAAGTTCCACATGAAGACTGCTACTCTACCTAAATCACAAATGGAAAAGAAGGTGGAACACACAGGCAACCTCCTACTGACATGTAAAGTAACAAGATGTTTGTTGTTATAAGCCCTGAGAGGCTGGATTTTTGTTACTGCATCATAATTTGGCAATACCTGGTTAGTATATGAAGTCATCAATAATTGAATTCATCAATAAAATTTTAAAAATAATTTCACCATCAGAGAAATGCAAATCAAAACCACAATGAGATACCATCTCACACCAGTTAGAATGGCAATCATTAAAAAATCGGGAAACAACAGTTGTTGGAGAGGATGTGGAGAAATAGGAACACTTTTACACTGTTGGTGGGATTGTAAACTAGTTCAACCATTATGGAAAACAGTATGGCAATTCCTCAAGGATCTAGAACTAGATGTACCATATGACCCAGCCATCCCACTACTGGGTATATACCCAAAGGATTATAAATTATTCTACTACAAAGACACATGCACACGTATGTTTATTGCGGCACTATTCACAATAGCAAAGACTTGGAATCAACCCAAATGTCCATCTGTGACAGACTGGATTAAGAAAATGTGGCACATATACACCATGGAATACTATGCAGCCATAAAAAAGGATGAGTTTGCGTCCTTTGTAGGGACATGGATGCAGCTGGAAACCATCATTCTTAGCAAACTATCACAAGAACAGAAAACCAAACACCGCATGTTCTCACTCATAGGTGGGAACTGAACAATGAGATCACTTGGACTCGGGAAGGGGAACATCACACACTGGGGCCTATCATGGGGAGGGGGGAGGGGGGAGGGATTGCATTGGGGAGTTATACATGATATAAATGATGAATTGATGGGTGCTGACGAGTTGATGGGTGCAGCACACCAACATGGCACAAATATACATATGTAACAAACCTGCACGTTATGCACATGTACCCTAGAACTTAAAGTATAATAAAAAATAAAAAATAAATAAATAAATAAATAAATAATTTCCAATTAAAATTTAGTCTAAAATTCATAAACATATAAGTAATATATATAGATATTATAGAGATAAATTGTAAATGAACTTTAAAATAAAACATAAGTATAAAACTTATGTTGAAGAAATTGACCTAAACATGTCTTCACAACATTCCTTGAAATTTTTGCCTTGACAGTAACAAATGCTGTCGAGGAGGTGAAGAAAAGGAAACCCTGTACACTGTTGGTGGGAATGTAAATTAGTACAACCACTATGGAAAACAGTTTGAAGGTTCCTCAAAAAACTAAAAATTGAGCTCAATTTTGGTAGGGGAGACTGGGGCAATGGTTAATGGGTACAGAAAAGATAGAATTAGACCTAGTATTTGATAGCACAATAGGGTTACTTTTATAGCCAGTAATAACTCAATAGTACATTAAAAATAATAAAAAGAGTATAATTGGATTGTTATAACACAAAGGATAAATGTTTGAGGGGATGGATACCCCATTTTACATGATGTGATTATTAAACATTGCATGCCTGCATTAAAACATCTCATGTACCCCATAAATGTATATACCTACTATGTACCCACAAAAATTAAAATTAAATATTAAAAAAGAAATTTCTGCCTTGAATTACTGAATGGTTCTTCTAAGTAAA
Source organism: Rhinopithecus bieti (assembly GCF_001698545.2). Classification (NCBI taxonomy): domain Eukaryota; kingdom Metazoa; phylum Chordata; class Mammalia; order Primates; family Cercopithecidae; genus Rhinopithecus; species Rhinopithecus bieti. The sequence goes on from NW_016827678.1 coordinate 1,152,591, forward strand.
AATGGATATTTTGCAAAAGAAATTCATTATTACAATATTACATGCCTACCCCCAAATGGCAATATTCCTTAGCAATTCTTAATTTCCAAAGATTAATTCAAGAGTAGGGCTTCTCCAGAAGTAATCTTTTGACTGTATATTGGTTTTTGTCATTTTAAGCCTGGTTAAAGAAGCTAAAAGGTGTCTAAGTTTATCCATACTTCATTTGTGGCACAAGAACATTGATTCATTTTTCTGTCTGCTCACCATTGCAAAGGGAACCTGAAAGTAAGTTCTCTTCGCCTATGGCAGTGACTTATTCCCATGAACTTGTGTCTTTGATATCATCAAGGTAACCTTTGCAGCAGTTTTACTACTTTATATACTTTTCTTTTGTTTGTTCACTAACTCTCTTGTTTTTGAAACCAATTATGTCTTAAATACATTTCTGAGGAGTAGCTACATGAGGATTTAGAGACTTGCAGTTTTCATATTTATGTCTGACCTAAGATTTTGTCTCAGCATCACCACGTGCCCCTGTGTTTCTGTGTGCAAAGTAAAATATTCCTGAATGACCATCACATATAAATTTATTATGATTTTTTAAGATATAACTCACATGCCATATGATTCACCCGCTTAAAGTGTAGAATTCAAGAGTGTTTAGTATATTCAGAGTTATGCATCCATCAACACAATTTTAGTACATTGTCATTACCCCCTCCAAAAAACCCACATTCCCTAACCATCACCCTACAATCTCCTTTTCCTCTCCAGCATCAGGCAACTGCCAACCTACTTTCTGTGATTTTTCCATTCTTGAAAATTCATATAAGTGAAATCATGGAATATGTGGCCTTTTGTGATGGGTTTTTCACTTAACGTGTTTTCAAGGTTTATGTATGTAGTGGCACGTATCATTATTTCATTTATTTTTATTTTTAAACAATATTTCATTGTATAAATATACTACATTTTGTTTATCTGTTCATCAGTTGATGGACATTTGGGTGGTTTCTCCTTTTTGCTATTATGAATACTGCTGCTGTGAACATTTGCGTGTGCGTTTTTGTGTAGATACATTTTTATTTTCCTTGGGTATATACCTAGGAGTGGAATTGCTGGATCATGTGGTAACTCTGTTTAACCCTTTGAGAAACTGTCAGACTATTTTCCAAAGTGGCTACCACCATTTTACAGTCCCATGAACAATATATGAGAATTTGAATATCTCCACATTCTTGCTAACATTTGTTATTGTCAATCTTTTTTAGTGTAGTCATCTTAGTGGATGTAAAATGACATCTGGTGGTTTTGATTTTCATTTCCCTAGTGGCTAATAATGTTGATCATCTTTTCATGTGCTTATTGACCATTTGTATATCCTTTTTGGAGAATGATCTAGTCACTTCCTTTGCCCATTTTTAAATTGGGCTCTTATATTAGTCCATTTTCATGCTGCTGATAAAGACATACCTGAGACTGGGAATAAAAAGAGGTTTAATTGGACTTACAGTTCCACATGGCTGGGGAGGCCTCAGAATTATGGTGAGAGATAAAAGGCACTTCTTACATGGTGGCAGCAAGAGAAAAATGGCAAAGATGTAAAAGGGGAAACCCTGATAAAACTGTCAGATCTCATGAGACTTATTCAGTACCACAAGAGCAACATGGGGGAAAATACCCCCATGATTCAAATTATCTCCCACTGGCTCCTTCTCACAGCAAGTGGGAATTATAGGAGTACAATTCAAGATGAGATTTGCGTGGGGACACAGAGCCAAACCGTATCGTTCCACCCTGACCCCTCCAAATCTCATGTCCTCACATTTCAAAACTAATCACGCCTTCCCAACAGTCCCCCCAAAGTCTTTTTTTTTTTTTTTTTTTTTTT
>NW_016827678.1:1155918-1184192 GCF_001698545.2 Rhinopithecus bieti
TTTGAGACGGAGTCTTGCTCTGTTGCCCAGGCTGGAGTGCAGTGGCCGGATCTCAGCTCACTGCAAGCTCTGCCTCCCAGGTTCACGCCATTCTCCTGCCTCAGCCTCCCGAGTAGCTGGGACTACAGGCTCCCGCCACCTCGCCCGGCTAGTTTTTTGTATTTTTTTTAGTAGAGACGGGGTTTCACTGTGTTAGCCAGGATGGTCTCGATCTCCTGACCTCGTGATCTGCCCGTCTCGGCCTCCCAAAGTGCTGGGATTACAGGCTTGAGCCACCGCGCCCTGCCCCCCAAAGTCTTAACTCATTTTAGCATTAACCCGAAAGTCCACAGTTCAAAGTCTCATCTGAGACAAGACAAGTCCTTTCTACCTATGAGTCTGTAAAATCAAAAGCAAGCTAGTTACTTTCTAGATACAATGGGGGTACAGGTATTGGGTAAATACTGTAGTTCCAAATGGGAGAAATTGGCCAAAACAAAGCAGTTACAGAGAATCCAGTGGGGCAAATTTTAAAGCTCCAAAATTATCTCCTTTGACTCCAGGTCTCGCAACCAGGTCGCACTGATGCGAGAGGGTCCAACCCCACATTTCTCTTCTGCACTGCCCTAGCAGAGGTTCTCCATGAGAGCCCTGTCCCTGCAGCAAACTTCTGCCTGGCCATTCAGGCATTCCCATACGTCTTCAGAAATCTAGGTGGAGGTTCCCAAACCCCAGTTCTTGACTTCTGTGCACCTGCAGGCTCAACAGCATGTGGAGGCTGCTGATGCTTCGGGCTTGCGCCCTCCAAAGACATAGCTCAAGCTCTATGTTGCCCCTTTCAGCCATGACTGGAGCAGCTGGGACACAGGGCACCAAGTCCCTAGACTGAACATAGCACTGGGACCTGGGGCCCTGCCCATGAAACCATTTTTTCCTCCTAAACCTCCAGGTCTATGATGGGAGGTACTGCTGCAAAGGTCTCTGACATGCCCTGCAAAGGTCTCTGACATTTCCCCATTGTCTTGGGGATTAACATTTGGCTTCTCGTTACTTATGCAAATTTCTGTAGCTGGCTTGAATTTATCTTCAGAAAATGTGATTTTCTTTTCTATTGCATTGTTAGGCTGCAGATTTTTCAAACTTTTAAGCTCTGTTTCCCTTTTAAAACTGAATGCTTCTCACAGCATCCCAGTCATCTGTTGACTGCTTTGCTGCTTAGAAATTTATTCTGCAAGATACTCTAAATCATGTGTCTCAAGTTCAAAGTCCCACAAATCTCTAGGGCAGGGGCAAAATTCCTCCAGTCTCTTTGCTAAAACATAACAAGAGTCACCTTTGCTCCAGTTTCCAGTAAGTTCCTCATCTCCATTTGAGACCAACTCAGCCTGGACCTTACTGTTCATATCATTGTCAGCATTTTTGTCAAAGCCATTCAACAAATCTCTAGGAGTTCCAAACTTTCCAACATTTTTATGTCTTCTGAGTCCTCCAAACTATTCCAGCCTCTGCCTGTTAACCAGTTCCGAAGGAGTTCCCCGACTGCTTGTGCTTCCCAGGTAAGGCGATGCCCAACACTGCTTCAGCTCACTCTCTGTGGGCTGCACCCACTGTTTAGTACCAGTGAGATGAGCCAGGTACCTCAGTTGGAAATGCAGAAATCACCCACCTTCTGCATTGATCTCGCTGGGAGCTGCAGACTGGAGGTGTTCTTATTCGGCCATCTTGCCAGCCACCTTGGTTACTGTAGTTTTGCGGTAAGTTTTGAATGATCAACTTTTTCTCCAAATTTGTAGCAGTTTTGACATTGGCATATAATTTGGATTATACTTAACAGGTGTTTGGTATTAATATATGCTTATGATTTGAAATGCTATGGTTAGAGACAATAAAGCATAATGGTTTTGGTCATAAGTTCTGAGTCCAAGAGACCTGGATTTGAAATGACTGTACCACTTACTAGATGTATGAACTTCTGTAATCCTCTCTGAGCTTCAGTTTCCCATCTTGAAATAGGAACAATAATAATACATTAATGGATTTTTCAATTTGCATTGCATGTTCATCATGTGTGTTCAGTGGTGTTTTTAGTGGTAGTATGTTGGCTTCTGCTCTAAGAGAATAGTAATAAACTTCTACTTATTTGGAGCTTATTTTGCAATAAGTATGAGAAAGAAATAAAGCCAGGAAAATAGAAAAGCAAGGCAAAACTGCTTGTGGAGTGGTGTAAGGAGGAAGAGGCAGAAATAATCTATGCATGGTCCTTCTCCAGGAATTTAAGAAAACTTCTTTCTCCAATAATGCTTTTAAAATAGTTTAAATAGTTTATCTGCTTGCAAAGGCTTGCAGACATCAAGGAATGTACTTTCAAAGAACTCCTTGGAATCCTTTTAAAAAACTTACTGACTATGGGATTCTATAAGACAGAACAGGGTAAGTTTACATTTAACTGACTTTTAGCTCCTAAATCATAATTTCAGTTGTATTAAAAACATTTTTTAAGCATAAATCTGTTAAAAGCAACAGTAAACAACAAGAGTTCAGAGAACATAAGCTAAGCATTTTCCAGCATATAGTAACCAATATACTAATGTTAGACATTGGCATGTCTAACATTTTTTGCTGTGCTGAAAAAAGGGCTTGGGCTCCCTTTTTGTTATATTTGGAAAAATATTTGTTAACAATTTTCTATTCCATGCTACTCCTGGGAGGAAGCTTCAAAGGCCTCAGCCACAAGTAGCTCTAGCTCAAACAAAAACAAAGCATGTTGAGAACTGTGAACAGTCAGTGATGCAACACAAGGTGGTGCTCATGTCCCAGTGAGGGCTGTAGAGCCTTGTTAGGGCATTAGACAAAGGATGCACAACTCCAAAAGATATGGTTGGTGTAAATGCCAATGGGGATCTGGCGGACAGACTGAACAGCTGACTGGGAGGCACAAAGCCAAAGGTGATTTTTCTTAGAATGTAGACTGGTATAATAATGCAGGAGTACAAAAAGCAGCATAGCAACAACCTAAGAAAGATAAGAACAAGTGTCTGTGCTTTATAGTATGTTTGTTACTTGCCCTTATTATTCATTTTAGTCTTAATAACAGTATCTTTGCACTGCTTTGCCATACACACGCCTAAAACAAATGTTAGATAATGATATTTCTGTGTAGAAATAATGGCTTCCCATGGTCTTCACGATAAAATCCTGCTTTGTCTCCTGGCAACTTTTACCCCTTCTTCAGGACTGAAATGTCTGAAGTTCCCGAACTGCATCCTGCTCTCTTGTCTCTGTGATTTTGCACATGCTGGTGTTCTACCTGGAACTTTCTTTCTCCTTTCACCTTCTTGGACAATTCCTGTTCCTTCTTTCTGGGTTGACACAGATATCACCTCCTTCTAGGACTTCCTTAATTACCTTCACATAACAGGAATGTGCGGATTGAAGCTATTAATAGTATATGTGAAGTACTTAATAGATGTATTCACTTAACAAATGGTATCTATTGTTTTCATACAAGTCCAATAGTTTTAGTCTATGTACATATTGATCATTTTTATGTACTTATTTATGGGTATTTACTGTTTTCTGGGCCCATCTTTTAGTCACTTATGTCTTTATTGTTACATAATAACCAGATTGTCACTCCATATTCTCAGTGTAAAATCTTCCTTTTTGTGCAAGATGATATTTTATGTTTTGTTTACAGTATTCTTCCTGATTAGTTAATTCAATAAATAGTTTCTCAGTACTCATGTACAAGGTTCTGTTCTAAACACTGAAAGTATAGGATATAAAAATGGATACCATAATGAAGATACCTATTGTCTAGTGATTCTTAATATTTATTGTTCTTTAAATTTTAAGATTAAATTGCATCATTGCTGTGGAGAGAACACTGACAATAATAATGTTTTTCCTGGTTTGTAGCTTTTTTTTTTTCTGCTATGAAGCAGCTTGTTTTATGCTATTTTCTAACTATAGTTTATATTATTGATTTTAAAAAACATTAACCCTTGCCCATAGTAAAACTCTTAGCACATTTCTGCTAAGTAACGCTGCCTTAAAAGATCCTATTGATATCCACTATTATATCTTTGGGTTAAAAAAAAAAAAACACTAGAGGATTCTAATGTCAACCATAAAATTTGTCCCCTTTTCAAGATCTTATTCCGAATTGTGAACAAAGGCCTTTTAATAGTCAGGGTTCTGGCAAGAATCTGAGGGCCCATTCGAACTAGGTAATTTGAGAAGAGGACATTTGTACAAACCTGCAGGCAGAGTTTAGAAAACCAAACTATGTCAGATCTAGCAAGATGGAGAGACTATTATTTCTTTTCTTTTTTTTTTTTTGTTTGTTTGTTTGTTTTTTGTTTTTTGTTTTTTGGAGAAGGAGTCTCACTCTGTCACCCAGGCTGGAGTGCAGTGGCACGATCCTGGCTCACTGCAACCTCCGCCTCCTGGGGTCAAGGGATTCTCCTGCCTCAGCCTCCCAAGTAGCTGGGATTACAGGCATGCACCACCATGCCCGGCTAATTTTTGTACTTTTAGTATAGATGGGGTTTCACCGTGCTGGCCAGGCTGATTTCAAACTCCTGACCTCATGATCTGCCCACCTCGGCCTCCCAAAGTACTGGGATTACAGGCATGAGCCACCGCAACCGTCCTGAGAGACAGTATTATTTCTAGGCCTGAAGAGGCAAGGAGAGAGAGCAGATACTGTAGCCCAGAGTGGGTGGCTGTTTGGAGATAACTGCCCATCCAGAGCTGAAGCTTCCCAAAGACAGACCAAATGATTCCCAATGACCCAGCAGGCAGGGAGCAAGGAAATTAACAGTCTTACCTCATTCTCCTATTAACCCCAATCTGCCACCAGGCTTCCCACTGACAGAACCTCATGGAATCTAGAGGGCAAGGGATTCAGTAGACACAGTTCATGCAGGTCAGTTTCCTATAGCACAGACCAGGGTGGAGAAGGGTGTGGTATGGATCTGGCAAAGTGAATGAAAGAAACTCAGCACAGGCTTTACATTGTTCATAAAGTGGAAGACTCAGCTATTGATTTTTTTTAATTAAAAGAAATATGAATTTACCCCTACACATTTTTGTCATGTCTACAGATCAATGCCTTTTTCATGAAAAAATATCCTTTTTTCCTATTTTTTTCCCTCAATTCATTCAATTAATATTTATTGAATCCTTCTTTGAGCAGGTGCTGAAGATACAGAGATAAAGACACAAGGGTCACACCATCAGGTGGGAATAAGAGAAATAGTCAAACCATCACCTTACAGAGGACTGTAAGCATGGTGAATTAGGGGGAAGTGCGGGGGACAATGGGAGCTCACAGATGAGGTAGCTACTTCACATTATAGATTGTCTGGAAGGCTTCCTGGAGGAGGTGATTTGGGCATAATCCTTGCTCAGTTTAATTGTTTGGTCTCTATTTCCATGTTGAATGTATTTTATTACCATTAGGAATGCAAATTTTGGGCCACATCTCTGAATCTTGTCTTTAAATAAACTACCAAATGCGGATCACCTTATGAAACAGTATGAACATTTTTATGGTTTTGAAACATATTGACACATTGCCTTCAGAAAGATTGTATACTATTAATATTACCATAAACATTGCATGAGGACACATTTGGCACACACTTGCACTATCACTATGCATTATGTATTTTGAATATTTTCCAACTTTGTTTGCTCCTTTCTGTTAGCTGGCTGTTTGTGTCAACTTCACCCTAGCAATGGCTTTTTACATTGAAGAAACATTTGGTTCCAATTTCCACCTTCTTTATGTATTCCCAGACTAGCCTTATTTTTCCATCTCAGAAATACCAGCAGCTATGGTAGTGTTCTCTCCTCCAGTGTTTAAGTTCCGACTTCTTTCAAGATTCATTATGCTAATCTATTTTGTGTATGTTGGAAGTTTTCTTTATTATATATTCCAATAATCCCACATTTCTACTTTGTCTCTACTCCATTTTCCATTGGGAGTTAGAGTATTCATAAGAGTTAAATCATCTGCCATTCCTTGAGGCAGAAACCCTCAGTATTCTTTCTTCATTTCTGTTGTAGCTCTACTTCTCTCTTCCTTTTATTCAGTTCAATTTTTTATGGTTTCTCTTTTTTTCTTGACCAGTTGTGCCAGATGTTTTCAAATTTTATTAATATTTTTAAAGATTTATTTTATTTGTTTAATGAATTTCTCTGTTGCCTCTTTGTTTCCTAGTTTATCTACTGCTGCTGTTATCCATATTATTTCTTTCTAAAATATATTGGTCTTCCTCCTGCTTTATAATCTTCTTCTGCAGCTGTCTTTGGCAGATTTTAACAAGAATTAACTGACAAAGGGGAAATACAATTCTCAAAGTTTCTGTCCCAACTTAACAAAATAAAGAAAAGAAGGATGAGTTTAGATCAGAGAGACAGTAACTTAAGAACTAACCAATATGATCCAAATGATACATTTTTGGAACTTAGCTTTTATTTTCCAAGGGAAAAATATTAAATTAAATTTTTTCTTTCTTTCTTCCTGTTCTTGCTCATTTTGTTCTTGCTTTTGTTTCTCTCCTCCCCTTCTTTCTCCTCCTTCTCCCACTTCTTCTTCAGTTATAGCTCTGAACACAGATAAAATAATGGTTATCTGCAGAAGACTGAAGAAGCTATGGTATCCATGTATTGTCAGCATGTACTGCATTCTTGAAACACTGAATTTGCTGTGAGGTTTAATGAACTGCTCTTGCAATAACAGGATGTTGAATGTTGAAAGATAAGTGATTAAGTTAGATCTGGGTTTGAATTCTGGCTTATTTATTAACTAAGCCTATGGCCTTGGATAAGTTACCTAACCTCTCCAATGCTCAATTTTCTTTTTTGCTGTGAGGGTAAAATAAAATAATACATGTGAAAGCTAGTGCCTAGCACTTGATAAGTGCTCAGTAAATGCTAGCCATTTATTATAATTTTCCATATTAAACCACTATGGGATACTTTTTCTGTCACATAAAACATTGTTGAAATGCCTGCCATATATTAGTGCCCCGAAGTCCAAAGGTAGAGGAACTGAGTGTTTAAAAATTACTGTGGCTGTGGAGTCAACATGATATAAAAAAACAAACATTTGGATAAACACCAAGAAGCCAAATATGGTTGAAACGTTGACTGGCTGACAAAAATAATTTGGGTTGCTTAATGGTGCACAAAGGTAATGCAAAACACTCTCTTTAGATGTGTAATATCTTCACCTTTAATTTCTTTCTAAAGTACCTAAGAATTGGATTTTTTTCCCCAATAATAACTATATGGGTTATACTCACTTTGAGACATTTCTGATTCCTACAAGTAGAAGAAAAAAAATTTTTACAGTGCTATTTTCTCTTTTATAGAAATTATATTACTTATAAATTTCTTGCCTTATTAGTTATACACCACTTAAAATGCATTCGACGTTTAAATAATTGTCTGCAAGAAGCAGCAGCAATTCTGCAGGACTTTTGGCCTGTATTAAAACTGGATAGCTTTCTATGCACAAGCCTCTGTACTAAGTGGTAGTCAAAGGTCTGTATAGTTAGCTCAATTCAGTTCCACGAACATAAATTGGGATCTTATAACGGGCTAACAGAATGGGCATCCATGAACAAAAGGCTGCATGTTTATGTATGAATAAAAAAAAAGACCATATCAACTTAAGCCACTGTTGGTGATACTGTCTTAGTAAAAGAATGACAGCAATATGCTAGATGCCTGTTTAGCCTCCAAAACACACATTCTCAATCTGATTACAATAGCAACAACTTTTAACTTTTTATAAGACTTTAAGTAATACTTAAAAAACTGTGGGCTGGGCGTGGTGACTCACGCCTGTAATCCCAGCACTTTGAGAGGCTGAGGCGGGCAGATCACCTGAAGTCAGGAGTTCGAGACCTGCCTGACCAATATGGCGAAACCCTGTCTCTACTAAAAATACAAAAAATTAGCTGGGAGTGGTGGTGCACACCTATAATTGCAGCTACTTGGGAGGCTGAGGCAGAAGAATCGCTTGAACCTAGAAGGCAGAGGTTACAGTGAGCCGAGATCATGCCATTGCACTCCACCCTGGGTAAGAAGAGTGAAACCCCCTCTCAAAACAAAACAAAACAAACAAAAAAACAACAAAAAAAACCTGTGGCATTATTATTACTATTTTACAAAAGATTAGTTATTTGAATACACGAATTTAAAAAAATTCTCTTGCAGATCCTTAGAAGGGGTAGACGTTATCTGGATAAGCCTATTGCACTGCACAATTTCCTAACAGATAATTAGTACATACATTTTTTGGTTAATTAAAGCTAATATTTCTAAATAACTCCAAGCCTTTCTTTTGAATAGTCTGTGGCATTTTTCAACTTATTTTCTTCTTGTTATTACTTTCTTTTTAAACTTGTTGCTTTTCTCTCCAATTCTAATTTCCATTAAGCTTGTGCAAATGAATTAGGTCCTTTTAATATTGCTGCTAATAAGGCACTTTTCAAATGAACATTCTAGTTCTCTTTGGATGGTTAGCTACTGATTCAAAACCAATAATGTTAAAATAACATTAATTAATGCAGTCTTTAACTTTGCCTAACAACAATGTGACGTGAGAGAGAAACTGATGCTCCCAGGTTTTACATCTGACAACAGGCTCAGATAGGTTAAGAAACTGTTCAAATTGCAGAGCAATTTGGAGCAGAAGAGAGGTTAGAATTCAACTTGTCTTACTCCCTACTAAACTGCTTTTGTATACCCAACATAATTTTCTCGTCATTTAAATAGTGTTACAGAGCGTTCCCACATACTCCAGAGAGGAATAAAGATTTACATATTCCAAAGTGTTAGGTCTCTCTGTCAAAACGTGTTTGCATCATTTGTCTTTTGAAATCCTTCATAAAATGTGTTTAGGAGAAACAATATTGCTTTAACTTTGTGAAAAGCCATCTGAAACTCTCGGTATACAGTTGTGTAACTGAGTAAACATTGGAAATAATTTGTAATTTGAGACCACCAAATGGAAGAAAAAGATCAGAAAATTACATTAAGAAAATCTGTAGGATCTATTTTTGTTTTTTTAAAAAACACTATTTCTCTATAGGATTGCTATAGCTACATTATAGAATATCTGGGAACTTCAAGGGGGAAAATTTTTGGTTCAATTTTACAAATGTTATCACATTACAATTTTTTTTTCTAGTTTATACCCAGAATCCATTATATCTATTTTTTTAAAGTATAAATTATATACACAGTAAATATATTAATTTCATTTCTGTTTTTTACTTACTATGATAACATAAGCCATATATTTTCAAAATAGAACAATTCAAAAGAAAAATTTTAATTTTGAAATACTTTTTAAAATAATGAAAATGTGGGTTCAAATTATAAATCTTCACTAAACTAATGACAGTTTTACTTCAGTTTTTGAACTAAAGTAAGAAAATAATTATAAGATAATATTTACTTTTCCAAATGAAAAAAGTATTTTTTAATGGAAAGCATTTAACAGTGAAAACCATGGATCTTTAAATTTTATATATGTGTATATTTTAAAGACAAGGTCTCACTCCGTCACCTGGGCTCGAATGCAGTGGCTGGTCATAGTTCACTGAAGCCTCCAACTCCTGGGCTTAAGCAATCCTCTTGCCTCAAACTCCCAAGTAGCTGGGACGTACATAATGGGACAAAATATTCACAAACTATGCATCCGACAAAGGTCTAATATCCATAATCTAGAAGGAACTTAATTCAACAAGCACAAGAAGACACGAACAGACATTTGTCAAAAGAAGACATGCAAGTTGCCAACAAATGTATGAGAAAATACTCAACATCACTAATCACCAGAGACATGCAAATCAAAACCACAATGAAATATCATCTCACACCAGTCAAAATAGCTATTATTAAAAAGTCAAAAAATAACAGATACTGGCGAGACTGCAGAGAAAAGGGAATGTTTATACACTGTTGGTGGGAATGTCAATCAGTTCAGCCACTGTAGAAAATAGTTTGGAGATTTCTGATAGAACTAGAAATTGAACTACCATTTGACCCAGCAATCTCATTACTGGGTATATTCTCAAAGAAAAACAAATTATTCTACCAAAAAGACACATGTATTCATATGTTCATCACAGCACTATTTATGATAGCAAAGAGATAGAATCAACCTAGGTGTTCATCAATGGTGGATTGGAAAAAGAAAATGTACATATACACCATGGAATACTATGCAGCCATGGAAAAGGACAAAATTATGTCTTTTGCAGGAACATGGACACAGCTGGAGGCCACTATCCTAAATGAATTAATGTAGGAACAGAAAACCAAATAGTACATATTCTCACTTATAAGTAGGAGCTAAACATTGGGTACTCATGGTAAATTATCTGACATGGGTCCTTACCAACCATTCTTCAGGAGCAGTATGCATCTGAAGACAAGGACTAGTGCAGACCTACCACTTTCCAGAGTGCCATGAGAGCACATGAGCCCTTGCCATCCATGTAGCTTCATGCCACTCAGCAAAAGTTTCTAGAGGTGGGAGTGACTTGAAAGTAGATACTTAAACAAAATAAAACAAAAAAGACTGAGTTTTCACACTCTTTTAAGAGTCTGAGAGATAAAGATACCACAATTCAAAAATTAAAATTTTATCCCTTTTCCTGCTACTCAGTGGGGAGAGAATGCATGACCATTTATGGTAAACAAAAAAACTAAACTTTTATTTTGCATCTGACTGTGGTGAGAATAAATGTTTAATGCCACTAAAGTAATATTCTGCCTTAATGCGTTTGTGTTGCTGTAAAGGAAAACCTAAGGCTAGGTGATTTATAAAGCAAAAAGGTTTATTTAGTTTATGACTCTGCTGGCTGTAAGGTTGGGCATCTGGTGAAAACCTCAGGCTGCTACTATTCATGGCAGAAGGTGAAGGGGAGAGATCATATGGTGAGAGAGAAAGCAAGGGGTGTGGGGAGGTGCCAAGCTATTTTAAACAACCAACTCTTGGGAATTAACAGAACAAGAACTTACTCATTACTTCCAAGAATGGCATCAAGTCATTCAGAAGTGATCTGCCCTCCTGACCCAAATGTCTCTCATCAGGTCCCACCTCCAACACAGGAGACCACATTTCAACATAAGGTTTGGGGGAGAAAACATCCAACTGTACCATATACATACTCAGCAATTATTCCAAATAATACAAAATGATTTATCAAACAAGTAAGCCATTCTCTAATCCAGACCTCTGGGAGTCCATTCTAACTTCCCAGAAATTCTTATTCTTCCAAAATTGTTCATGCTCAAGTATATTTATGTGTGAGAGAGACTGTTATTTACCCACCAATAACCATTCTCTGTTCTTCCTTTAATCATCGACTCCCTAGTTCTATCTAGGCACATCTGGTGAATGATTGCATTTCTAGGCTCCCTTGGATCTAGGTTTGGCTATGTGACTATGTTCTACTCAATGGGATGAGTAAAAATAATGCGTGCCTTTTCTGGGTTATTTCTTTAAAAGGAATGGTCCTGGCTGGACGCGGTGGCTCATGTCTGTAATCCCAGCACTTTGGGAAGCTGAGGAGGGTGGATCACGAGGTCAAGATCGAGACCATCCTGGCCAACATGGTGAAACTCCATCTCTATGAAAAATACAAAAATTAGCTGGGTGTGGTGGCGTGTGCCTGTAGTTCCAGCCACTCAGGAGGATGAGACAGGAGAATCCCTTGAACCTGGGAGGCAGAGGTTGCAGTGACCTGAGATCATGCCACTGCACTCCAGCCTGGGCGACCGAACAGACTCCATCTCAAAAAAAAAAAAAAAAAAAAAAAAAAAAAAAAAAAAAAAAATCAAAAGGCACATGACCTATTTTTTTTGCTCTCCCAGAATTTCCGCCCTCTTTCACGTAAGCAAGGGGATAGATGAGAGTGAAAAACTATTTGAAGTCTAGAGATAGTGTATTATCATGTCCACGAGGATAGCTGCGCACTATCAGTCTCAGACCTGCTTGTATCTGAATGTAATATGCGCTAGAGGAAATACGTTTGAATCCATACAGCTCATGTATGTTTTGAAGTCTTGTTTCTGGACAGAGGGATTAGTTACTAGTAAATATGATAGTACATAAATAAGTAGTTTGACAAAAAACCCCCAAAAACAGAAGCACTCATAGTCTGATCTTCTATCTTATTTTCCTCTCTTTTTAAAAGAAAAAAAAAAAAAAAAAAAAACAGTCTCACTCTGTTGCCCAGGCTAGAGTGCAGTGGTGTGATCGTAGCTCACAGCCTCAACTCCTGGGCTCAAGCAATCCTCCTGCCTCTGTCTCCTGAGTAGCTGGGGCTACAGGTGCATGCCACCATGCCTGACTAACCTTCTAATTTTTTTGTAGATATAGAGTCTTGCTATGTTGCCAGGACTGGTTTTGAACTCCTGGCCTCAAGCAATCTTCCTGCCTCAGCCTCCTAAACTTCTTGGAGTACAGACGTGAGCCACTGTGCCCAGCTTGTTTTTGTTTGTTTTTTTTTTTACGATTAATTTCAATTACTAAGTAGATAGTTTTTTAAATCAGTAATATGCTTTAACATCTTTTTCTGGATTTCTTTTTTATACTTATTCTACCTGGTGTCTGCAGAAAATTCTCCACATTCCATTTATTCTTTCAACAAATGTTTATTGGGAGCCTATTATGTTGCTGCCTCAAGTACCAGCTCTGACAACACATGGACAGACTGGCAACTAATGTCCCCAGAAGCAATCTCTTCAACTAGTGAGAGATGAGGTTGGCGATAGTTCTTAAGTGTCTCCAGTGGTGTGAAGTCTCAGGTGCCCACAGTAATGACCCACTCATCAGCACACTCTTAATTGACTTTCTTCTTTTCCTTGCCTCATCTTCCTATTTCCTTACTCTGCTTTCAGAGATTGCCTTCCAAATAGACTCTTTCTACTCAATTCTGGTTTTGGAGTTGGTTTTGGAAGAAACCAAACCAAGACAATGGTCAGGGAAGTTTATATCTCTGTGAGAGTCTTTTGAATAGAAACCTAAATCTTGTGAGGCAGAAAGCCTCAGGAATATTTGAAGGAGGAGAAACTAGCAAATCCAAAGGACTTGAGGTGGGAACATGCTTGGCAATTTTAAAGAATATTAAGAAGGTCATGTGGCTGGAGTGGGGCATGTGAAGGCAGAGAGTTAGGAGATGCCTTCAGAGAGCTAGGCTGGGGCTGATCCTTGTGGGTGATGATAGAGATTTAGGATTTTATTCTCAGTGTCATGGGAAAACATTGGATGGTTGAGCTGAGCATTAATGTAATATGATTTAAGTTTTAAAGTATTCTGGAAATTAAGTGTAGCATATTGAGCATACACAATTTTCTTTTGCGTAATAAACATATAAAGACAAAGATAACTAGAAAAGAAGTCACAACACGGAAGAAATATTCAACAAAGTTTTGAAATCTAGAAATATAGAAAAGACCTAACAGATTTAACAGACTAGAGACAGTTGAAACCTAAGAGAACTGGGGGAGAGAGGCTGTTATAGGTTGAATTGTGTCCCCTAAAAGAGGACGTGTTGTGGTCCCAACCTCTGCTATCTCAGAACATGACATTATTTAGAAACAAGAGTCTTTGCAGATTTAGTCTTGTTAACCTGAAGTCATTAGGTGGGTTTTAATCCAATATAACTGATGTATTCATAGAAGGAAGAAATTTGGATACAGGGACAGACATGCACCAAGAGAAGATGATGTGAAGAAACAGCAAGAACACCATGTGAAAATGGAGGACTGGAATGAAGCATCTACAAGCCAGGAAATGTCTGAGGCTGCCAGAAGCCAGGAGAGAGGCCTGGAACAGATCCTGTACTAGAGCCTTTAAAGAGAGCATGGTCCTGCTGACATGTTGATTTTGGACTTCTGGCCTCCAGAGCTGTAAGAATAAGTTTCAGATGTTTTAAGCCATCCAGTTTCTGGTATCTTATTATGGCAGCCCTAGCAAACTAATATAGACTCCAATAAAAATTCAAGTCATATATGCCATGGAATTTAGTATATCATCAGAAATGGGAGAAACTGGTAACTTTATAGGTGAATATGAAAGATGATAGGGATAACGGAAGGATTAAGTGATAATAAAAGAGCAGTTAGCTCTTCAGATCTCCATTCGATTCTGTGCCTTTAGGTGATGACCCTTCCCTTACTACAGCAGGAAACAAGATTTATTCAATAAAGTTGTTGAACCAGAAATATCTCTGGACTCAGGAGGAAGAAAAATGAGACACCATATTGAAAATAGGGAAAATAAATAAAGACAGTATTTTAAATAGTGAGATGTCAGTTCCCTTTTCTTCACTGATCTCCAGAACATTGGCTACCAGACTTACATATATCTAAGCAGGCAATTAGGGAAACTTATTTTCTGAGGAAACCAGTGGAACTCTGTAAAAAATAATAAAATATCTGAAATGTAGTCATCCTGCAGCAAAGCCCACAGTCAATAAGTTTCACACAGCTTACACATTTTTCAAATAACATTTACTGTCTTATTTTTAAGTATGTATGCAAAACCAAGGATCACTAGACATTAGAAAGGAGTCTTTTATGCCAGAGATGGAGAACAAAACAACATAGAAACAAAATTCAAAAGAAACAGAAAATGCCAGTAGCAAAAGAAAACAAAACCAAAACAAAAATTTACGTTAATCTTAAATATCACAGAAGACTCTATGAATCAAAAACAGGAGGCTTTACAAACATGAATGGTTACCGAAGAAATAAAGAATAAAGCAAAAATATGACAGAAGGAAAATTTTGACAGAATTTGAGTTGGAAGATAAGGAAATTGCCCAGGAAGTAGAACAAAAATACAAAGACGTACAAAATAGGAGGGTAATGGGAGGAAATTTTTAAGAAAACTAGAGAATTTGTACAAGAGCTTTAATATCCAGAATATAGGATTTGCAGGAAGAGAAAAAGAAAAGGAAGGAATTACCAATGAAGCAATTCAAGAAAGTTTCTTAGTGTGGAAGGACATTTAATTACTCTTTGAAAAGACCAATTTTGGATTCAGTACAATGATTGAAAAGTCCCATAGTAAGGTACTTGATGAAATTCTAGTATGCTGATGACAGAGATTCAAAAGCTGCTAGCAGGAGTAACTACATAATTTGTTCATTCCAGTACAAAATCAAAATATGGAGGCTGCATGTTCAAAAGTGATTAAGAACTTGAAACCGGAAACAGCAGAGCTCTAAACCAAGCATGGGCCCGTTATGGATGCAGAGCCCTCTGCTGTTGCACAGGTCACACACAATCATGAAGTGACCCAGGCCCCCAGGGAGAAAAAGTATCTAGAAATCAGGATATTTCTCCCTTTCCCATTGCTCTAAGCTGTGATTCTTACTTTACTCAGTATAAAGAAACAAACAGAAGAAGTACTTCCTCATCTTTCCAACCCCCGAATTACCAGCTCCCTGCCCTTATTTCTGCAATCTGGTTTCTTTCCTTAAATGATTGAACTGTCCTGGTTTCTGTCTAAACTCTATTCTTCAGTTTGTATGTGGGGATCCCATATCCTCTAGCTATTCAAGATTTTTCTCCTTCATTTAGCCCTTCTCCTGCATCATCAATTTTGTTTTCTTTTGGATTATTTCCATCAGAATATAAATATCACCACCATCTTTGAAAGTACTCACTTTGCACAAGACCTCTTTCTCTGTTTCCCTTTATAGCAAAATTTATTAAAAGAGCTGTCTCATTCATTCATTCATTCATTCATTCATTCATGTAGACCAGGGGGTCTTGCTGTGTTGCCCAGGCTGGTCTCAGATTCCCAGCCTTAAGCAGTTCTCCTGCCTTAGCTTCCCTAATAGCTGGGACTGCAGGTGTGTACCACCACAAAAAAGAGTTATCTTTACCCACCTCCACTTCCTCTTCTTTGCCATTCTGTCCTCAATGCTTCAGTCAGGCTGAAACATGTATCACTCCACTGAAACTACTATTGTCAAAGCCAACAGTGACCCCCCATCTAATCAAAACCAATGATCAAATCTGAGGACTTATTTTCCTCAAACTTTCAGGAGAATTTGAGTTTATTGATTATTCCTTTATCCTGAGTTTTTTAAACAGGACACCACATGCTTCTAGTTTTCCTTTGACTTCACCACTCCTGTTTCCCTTGCTGACCCCTCCCTTATACCAGAACTTGGATTATTGGTGTAATCCAGAGCCCAGTCCTTAGTCTTCTTTGTTCTCTCTACTTTCTCCATCTAATCAATTAACTTTATCTCATGGTATAATCCCCATCAATACATTGCTGTTTCTTATATTTAGGCCTTTAGCTCCAGATACTCCCTTGAGTTTAAATCTATATATTCAAATGCCTATTTGGAGTCTACTTGAATGTCTAATAGGTAACTCAGATATAACATATACAAAATACAACCCAATTTTCTCTTAGAAATCTCCAGTCTTACCAATCCAATCAAATGACTCCATCATTGACACAGTTGCTTCAGTCAAAACTCTAGTAGTTATCCTTGATTCTGCTCTTTCCCTCGTATGCCACATCAAATTAACCACCACCCATTAGGTCATATTCGTTCCAATTCCCAAATATATCCTGATTGCTGATTTCCCACTACTCCTGTCATGACCCTGGACTCTCCCAGTACCATTGCAATAGCTCCCTAACTCTCCCTTCTTCCTTCCTGTGTTGCCTCATTACTATCCACTCCACATAATGACCAGAACAATCTTCAGAAAGCCCTATAGTATAAGGAGTGTGTTTATTATCCCTTTTTACAGATAAGACAGCTGGAGCTGAAAATGCTTAGGAAACGTATCCAATATCAGACAGCTAGTAAATAGTAATATAAAATTTAAATCTAGATGCCTTCCTAGAGTGCCCTTCCCCTCCTGTGTTTTGACATTCTTTAATCTTTGTGTCTGTGGTGCCTATCTCTGCACACTGAGTAGCACCTGACACACAATATGCACTTAATAAATTGTTGAATTAATTAGTGAATAACACTTGGCCATAGGTGCTATTCAAAAACGATATTCAATAAATGGTTTTTATGTGAGTGTCTTAGAATATATGCTCTGTAGCAGGTAAGGTTTTAGAGGAACCATTTTATTATACATCTCATTCACATTGAACTTTTTTTTTTTTTGGACACAGAGTCTCACTCCATCACCAGGCTGGAGTGGAGTAGTGCACTCTTGGCTTACTGCAAGCTCCGCCTCTCAGGTTCAAGCGATTCTCCTGCCTCAGCCTCCGGAGTAGCTGGGATTACAGCCATGTGCTGCCGTGCCCAGCTAATTTTTGTATTTTTAGTAGAGACTGGGTTTTGCTATGTTGGTCAAGCTGGTCTCAAACTCCTGACTTCAGGTGATCCACCCACCTTGGTCTCCTAAAGTGCTGGCATTATAGGAATGAGCCACTGTGCCTGACTCCATATTGAACCTTGAATTTGCCATTATGTTGGGAACAGGCCCTCAAATCTGGCCATAAACTGGCCCCAAAACTGGCCATAGGCAAAATCTCTGCAGCACTGTGACATGTTCGTGATGGCCATGACACCCACGCTGAAGGTTGTGGGTTTACTGGAATGAGGGCAAGGAACACCTGGTCCACCCAGGGTGGGAAACAGCTTAAAGGCATTCCTGAACCACAAACAATAGCATGAGCAATCTACACCTTAAGGGCATGTTCCTACTGCAGATAACTAGCCAGAGCCCATCCCTTTATTTTAGCCCATTCCTTTGTTTCCTGTAAGAAATACTTTCAGTTAATCTACAATCTATAGATACAATGCTTATCACTGGCTTGCTGTCAGTAAATATGTGGGTAAATCTCTGTTCGAAGCTCTCAGCTCTGAAGTCTGTGAGACCCCTGATTTCCCAACCACATGCTGTATTTCTGTGTGTGTGTCTTTAATTCCTCTAGCGCTGCTAGGTTAGGGTCTCCATGACCGAGCTGGTCTCAGCAAGATGTGCCCAACGTGGAGGCTCAAACCCAGGTCGAAGGGTCACCAAAGCAACAGTTGGAGAACTAAGCTGGAGGACACCTGAGTACTCTTAAGCAAACCCCATGGTGAGTAAGAAGGGGAGCTCGGAAGCATCAGGGTAACAGTGGGACAAGTGTGGGCTCTGGTTCGTTCCACCTTGCAACCTTTTCACACTGATGATGAAGAAGAAGGAAAGTATAACAAAGTAACAGAAGAAGTAACAGAGCAGGTTTGTTTGCCAGCTAAAGCTAAAGCAGCAAAGGAGGAAGAGGTTCATCCCTACTCTTCTGCACACCCTCATTATTTTGGAAAAAAAAAAAAAAAAAAAAGAATGGCCTGACCCTCCAGATCTTTCTTTTCTGGAGTACACTGGGTGAAAAGTAGTTGCCCCAGTGACTGTTTGAGCAGCACCTTGAGTGACCACTCTCAGTTCTATTCAGGCAGGAATTCAGCAAGCTAGAAGAGAGGGTGATTTAGTGGCTTGGCATTTCCCTGTTAGAATACATCCTGTAGATCAATGGGGAAATACTATAGCTACATTTGAGTCTTTCCCTCTTAAATTACTCAAAGAATTTAAACAAGCTATTAATCAATATGGACCAGGTTCTCCTTTTGTCATGGGACTGCTAAAGAATATTGCTGCTTCCATTTGGATGATTCCTACTGACTGGGACGCTCTTACTCGAGCTTGTCTAACTCCTGCTTAGTTCTTACAATTTAAAACTTGGTGGGCAGATGAAGCTTCCATTCAGGCTTCTCACAATGCCCAGGCCTAACTTCAAATTAATGCAACTGCAGACCAGCTTTTGGGGGTCGGCAGCTGGGCTGGTTTAGATNGTACACTGGGTGAAAAGTAGTTGCCCCAGTGACTGTTTGAGCAGCACCTTGAGTGACCACTCTCAGTTCTATTCAGGCAGGAATTCAGCAAGCTAGAAGAGAGGGTGATTTAGTGGCTTGGCATTTCCCTGTTAGAATACATCCTGTAGATCAATGGGGAAATACTATAGCTACATTTGAGTCTTTCCCTCTTAAATTACTCAAAGAATTTAAACAAGCTATTAATCAATATGGACCAGGTTCTCCTTTTGTCATGGGACTGCTAAAGAATATTGCTGCTTCCATTTGGATGATTCCTACTGACTGGGACGCTCTTACTCGAGCTTGTCTAACTCCTGCTTAGTTCTTACAATTTAAAACTTGGTGGGCAGATGAAGCTTCCATTCAGGCTTCTCACAATGCCCAGGCCTAACTTCAAATTAATGCAACTGCAGACCAGCTTTTGGGGGTCGGCAGCTGGGCTGGTTTAGATGCACAAGTGGTCACACAGGATGATGCCATAGAACAGCTTAGAGGAATGTGCATTAGAGCTTGGGAAAAAATCACTTCAGGTGGAGAACAATACCCTTTCTTTAGTGCTGTAAAATAGGGGTGAAGAGAACCATACACGGATTTTATAGCTCGGTTACAGGAGTCTCTTAAAAAGGTGATTGCAGATTCAGCTGCTTAGGTTATAGTGTTGCAATTATTAGCTTTCAACAATGCTAATCCCGATTGCCAAACTGCTCTGCTACCTATTAGAAGGAAAGCACATTTAGTTGATTATATCAAGGCCTGTGATGGTATCAGAGGTAATCTGCATAAGGCTACTCTGCTAGCCCAAGCAATGGCAGGACTGAGAGTGGATAAAGGAAATGCTCCATTTCCTGGAGCTTGTTATAACTGTGGGAAGCATGGTCATACTTAAAAAGAATACAGAAAAAAACAGCGAGTCTGGCTGCCAAATAGGGCAAAAAAGAAAACTGCTGAGCCTGAAATATGTCCAAAATATAAAAAAGGAAAACACTGGGCTAATCAGTGTCACTCTAAGTTTGATGAAGATGGGAACCTGATTTCAGGAAATGCCAGGAGGGGCCCATCTCAGGCCCTGTTCCAAACCAGGGCATTTCCGGCTGAAGCCATTCCCTCACCCCTGAACAAGACAGACGTCCCCCGCCACAGCCGGTAGTGCCACAGTAGATTTGTGCTGCACAAAAGCTGTGAGCCTTCGGCATGGGGAACCCCCCGCAAAAGGTCCCAACAGGAGTCTGTGGACCCTTGCCAGCGGGGATGATAGGATTACTTCTAGGAAGGTCTAGTTTAAATTTAAAAGGGTGCAAGTACAAACAGGAGTCATTGATTCAGATTATGGGTAAATTCAAATTGTTATATCCACTTCTGTTCCCTGGAAAGGAGAGCCAGTAGAGCGTATAGCACAGCTCCTGATTGTGCCATATGTGGAAATGGGGAAAAGTGAAATTAAATGAACAGGAGGATTTGGAAGCACAAATAAACAAGGCAAAGAAGCTTATTGGGTGAATCAAATTAGTGATAAATGTCCTACCTGTGAAATAACTATTCAGGGAAAGAAATTTAAAGGTTTGGTAGATACAGGAGTGGACATTTCAATCATTTCTCTACAGTACTGGCCGTCCGTGTGGCCAATTCAACCCACTAAATTTAACATAGTTGGAGTTGGTAAAGCCCCTGGAGTATGTCAAAGTAGTTATATTTTGCATTGTGAAGGGCCTGATAGACAACCTGGGACTATTCAACCAATTGTAACTTCTGTACCTATAAATTTATGGGGAAGAGATTTATTTCAACGGGGAGCACAAGTTCTAATTCCAGAACAATTATGTAGCCCTCCAAGTCAACATATATTGCATGAAATGGGTTATGTCCCTGGTATGGGACTGGGAAAAAATTTGCAGGGTTTGAAGGAACCACTTCAAGCAGAAAGACATAGTTCCTGCCAAGATTTAGGATATCATTTTTGATGGCAGCCATTGTTAAGCTTCCAGAACATATACCTTTAAAATGGTTGACAGATAAGCCAATTTGGATAGAACAATGGTAGTTAAGTAAACAGAAACTAGAGGCTTTAGAGGAATTACTTACTGAACAATTAGAAAATGGACACATAGCTCCAACATTTTCACTTTGGAATTCTCTAGTTTTCGTAATGAAGAAAAAATAAGGTAGATGGAGAATGTTGACAGATCTTAGAGTCATTAATTCAGTTATACAACCTATGGGAGCATTACAGCCAGGATTGCCTTCTCTTGCTGTGATTCCAAGAAATTGGCCTTTTATAGTCATAGATTTAAAAGACTGTTTCTTTACTATCCCCTTAACTGAGCAAGACTGTGAATGGTTTGCATTTACAATTCCTGCAGTAAACAACCTGCAGCCTGCTAAGCGTTTTCATTGAAAAGTGTTGCCACAAGGCATGTTAAACAGTCCAACAATTTGCCAGACTTATGTAGGGCAAGCAATTGAACCTACTTGTCAAAAAATTTCACAGTGTTACATTACTTATTATATGGATGATATAGTTTATGTTGCTCCCATTCGAAAAATATTACTCCAATGTTATGATCACTTGCAAAATTTGATTTCTCATGCTGGTTTAATAATAGTTTCAGACAAAATTCAGAATACTACTCTTTAATCCTACTTTGGGACCTTAGTAAATGACATTACTATTGTGCCACAGAAAGCAACCATACACAGGGATCAATTGAAAACATTAAATGACTTTTAAAATTACTAGGGGACATTAATTGGATATGACCTGCTCTAGGCATTCCTACCTATGCCATGAGTAATCTATTTTCTATCCTTAGAGGAGATCCTAGTCTCATTAGCCCTTGGCAATTAACAAAAGAAGCTGAGGCAGAGTTACAGCTGATTGAAAAGCAAGTCCATAAAGCTCAAATAAACAGAATAGATACAGAGAAGACTCTAGATTTGCTAATTTTTCCAACTCAGCATTCACCTACTTGTGTTATTGTTCAAGAGCAAGATCTTGTAGAGCAGCTTTTTCTTCTACATACTAATTCACAGACTCTAACTCCTTATTTGGATCAAATTGCTACTATGATAGGTAATGGGGTAATGGGATTACTCGGATTGTTAAATTACATGGATATGATCCTGAAAAAATTATTGTCCCTCTCACAAAGGCACAAATACAGCAAGCTTTTATAAATAGTCTTACTTAGCAAACCCATTTAGCTGACTTTGTGGGTATTCTGGATAACCATTTTCCTAAAACAAAACTCTTTGAATTTTTGAAATTAACTAATTAAATTCTCCCTAAAATAATTAACTTTAAACTAATTGAAGGTGCTGAAAATGTTTTCACAGATGGGTCTAGTAATGGTAAAGCTTCTTATTCTGGCTTGAAAGGTACAGTTTTTCAGAGACCCTATACTTCAGCTCAAAAAGTGGAGCTTATAGCTGTAATTGAGGCATTGACTGCTTTTAATATGCCTATTAATGTGATTCCTGATTCTTCATATGTGGTTTATTCCACACAATTAATTGAAAATGCTGTTATTATTTCATACAGATGAACAACTGGTGACTTTATTTATCCAATTGTAAACAGCAGTCAGGAGTAGAATGCACCCTTTTTACGTCACTCACATTAGGGCTCATACACCTCTTCCAGGACCTTTAACTGAAGGGAATCAAATGGCTGATCACCTAGTTGCTACTGCAATATCTAATGCTAGACACTTTCACAATTTAACCCATGTTAATGCCTCTGGTCTCAAACGTAGATACAGCATTACCTGGAAAGAAGCTAAAGCTATTATCCAGTGATACCCAGCTTGCTAAATGGTACATTCCAGATCTTTTACAGGGAGTTAATCCTCGAGGATTGGAACCTAATTCTCTTTAGCCAATGGATGTTATACATGTTCCCTCATTTGGGAGACTAACTTATGTACATGTATGTGTGGAAACCTTTTCTCACTTTGTGTGGGCTACATGCCAATCAGGAGAGTCTTCTGTGTTAAACATCACCTTTTGCAGTGTGTTGCAGTGATGGGCATTCCAGTTTCTATTAAAACAGATAATGTCCCAGGCTATACTAGCCAAGCTGTAGCTACATTTTTCTCTATATGGAATATTCAACACATTACTGGTATCCCATATAATTCTCAAGGACAAGCCATAGTGGAAAGAATGAATCTCTCCCTGAAACAGCAGTTACAAAAACAAAAAAGGGGGAGAATAGAGACAGGGTACCCCATATGCAATTGAATCTAGCATTATTAACTTTAAATTTTTTGAGCCTGCCTAAAGGCCAGATGTTATCAGCAGTTGAACAGCATCTACAGAAACCAGCTGCAAAGACAGAAGTAGAACAACTGGTTTGGTGGAGAGCTCTGATAACAAAAATCGGGAAATAGGTAAAAATAACTTCGGTTAGAGGTTATGCTTGTGTTTCTCCAGGACCAAATCAGCAGCCTATTTGGATACCATCAAGACACCCGAAACCTTATCATAAACCAGATGCTGAGTAAGAGATTCCTGAAGGATCCTGAAGACCCCCCAGTAGCAGCCATGTCGAGACTGACACTGAGGAGTACCCTAGCTGTCACGAGCAATACCCATCAAATACAGCCACCCACTTGGGGACAGATCAAGAAGCTGTCGCAGATGGCGCAAGAAAGCCTGAGGAAAGTGGGACAACCAGTCACAATGAGTAATTTAATGGTAGCTATGATAGTGGTGATCACCATTGCCATGAGTTTTCCTTCAACAAGGGCTGACACAGAGAACAATTATACTTATTGGGCATGTTTGTCAATTTTGGCTGGCAATAATGCCTGGATATACTCACTCTATGACACAGTTACACATGCTTTCTGGTCTCAGTATTTACCACAATAAATCTGCTCCTGTAATTGAGGCATACCACCCTCGAAAACCTATTTGAAAACAAAATTGAACCTGGTCAGAAAAAATGAACGTCCTTGTTTAGGAAGATTGCATTGCAGAACAGGCAGAGGTGCTGCGCAGTGATTCCTATGGAATCATTATTGATTGGTCCCCTAAGGGGATGTTTAGCTTGAATTACACCTCTCAGTCTGTGTGCCACAGCCACACTATGTTCAGCTGGTCTGCACAAAGTGGTCAGATAGTAGAAATGATAAGAAATATGGCAAGAGTTCCTATTATCTGGAACCATGGCAGTATAGTGGCACCTCAACCTCAAGTCATATGGCCCGCTGTAGGAGCTAAACATAAGGATTTGTGGAAACTATTGATAGGTCTTAATAAGTTCATTTGGGAAAGAATGAAAAAGCCTCTAGAGGGACACTCTACAAACTTGTCTTTGGATAGTGCAAAATTAAAAGAACAAATATGTAAAGCATCCCAGGCACACCTGACCTTAATGCTAGGAACTGGAGTACTTGAAGGAGTTGCAGACAGATTAGCAGCTAGTAACCCATTAAAATGGATAAGAACAGTTGGAAGCTCTGTGATTTCAGTAATGATTGTGCTTTTCATCTATGTTGTTTGTCTTTGTAAAGAGTGTAGATGCAGATCCCAACTCCTGGGAGAAGTAGCTCACCATGACAAAGCTGCCTTTGCTTTTATCACCTTGCAAAACAAAGAAGGGGGATATGTTGGAAACAGGCCCCCAAATCTGGCTGTAAACAGGCCCCAAAACTGGCCATAAACAAAATCTCTGCAGCACTGTGACATGTTCATGATGGCCATGATGCCCACACTGAAGGTGGTGGTTTTACCGGAATGAGGGCAAGGAACACCTGGCCCACCCAGGGTGGAAAACCGCTTAAAGGCATTCCTGAACCACAAACAATAGCATGAGTGATCTGCACCTTAAGGACATGCTCCTGCTGCAGATAACTAGCCAGAGCCCATCCATTTGGGCCCATCCCTTTGTTTCCTGTAAGAGATACTTTTAGTTAATCTACAATCTACGGAAACAATGCTTATCACTGGCTTGCTGTCAAAAATATGTGGGTAAATCTCTGTTTGAGGCTCTCAGCTCTGAAGGCTTTGAGACCCCTGATTTCCCACTCCACATGCTATATTTCTGTGTGTGTGTCTTTAATTCCCTAGTGCTGCTGGGTTAGAGTCTTCATGACTAAGCTGATCTCAGCACTATTACATAATAGTATTTATTATGCAGTAGTATTGAGTTTGCTACATTTTCTACTCATGACCCTACCTTGGCTTTCTGTCTGCCTAAAGGCTTTCTGTCTGTCTCACCTGTGGAAAAAATCGAGATTCTGTCAGTCATCCATAGGACGTGATATGGTCTGGTCTCCTTACCTCTGACTTTGTTTCCTACTACACTCCCCCTTGGTCACCCTGTTTCAGACATACTGACTTCCTCAATGTTGTTCCAACCCATTTGGCATGCTCCTTTCGCAGAGCCTTTGCACTCATTCCCTTTGCCTTGAATACTCTTTCCCTACTATATATGTGGCATCTACCTTGTCTCTTTCAAGTCTGCTCAAATACTGCATTCTCATTGAAATCTGTGGCTTACTTAAAATTTCAACGTCTCTGTTGCCTGTGCTCCTAATCTCCTTTAACCTGCTCTAACTTTTTTCCATAGTACTATTCACCTTCTAAAATATTGTATAATTGACTTAACTGTTTACATTAATGTTGTCTGTCTACCATGCTAGAATGTAAATTCCATGAAGGTAGGAGCTTGTGTCTTTTCTTAATAGGCAGTCAGTGCTGGTTGTGCATCCCTAATCAGAAAAGCCAAAATCTTATGTGCTCCAAAAGTTTTGAGTGCCACCAACATGATGCTACAAGTGGAAAATTCCATGCCTGACCTCATGTGATTTGTCACAGTCAAAACTTTGTGTAATCACACAATTATTTTTTAAAATTGCATAAAATTACCTTCAAGCTATGTGTATAAGGTGTATTTGAAACATAAATGAGTTTCATGTTTAGACTTGGATCCTATTCTCAAGATTTCTCGTTATACATATGCATATATTCCAAAATCTGAAAAAAATCTGAAGTTTCAAATACTTCTGGTCCCAAGTATTAATATTTCAGATAAGGGATACTCAACTGGTATTATTTGTTGAATGAATGAATAAATAAATAAAGTTGTGAAGCAACTTGAGAAAGTTATTTCATTTATGTAGTATTGAGAATTTATGGTACTCAGCTTATTAAGACTACATGTGAATACTTGCTCATTTATAGATAAGTAACATATACTTTAAAATGATAAAATATGTTTATGAAGTTTGGAATAACATTAAAGGTTACTAAAAATAAATAGGACTATTATTGTGACTTGATTATCACAGTTAGCTCTTACATTATAAGAAAGTCCTTACTGTCCATACATGATTATTACAACCAAGTTTTTGAAATCTGTTTTTTTTTTTTTTTTTTACAAGGACTCTCTTCTTTAGTTTACCTCCTTATAGCAAGATAGAAGTGGCTTGATGTTTTCAGGACTATTTTGCACACCATAACTTTCTCAAACTCTGTTTTGTTTGAGAACCTACATGGTTCTGTGAATTTCATTAAAGCTAAAGTGGTCATTACTTAGAAAAGGAAATTTTAAACTTATTTTGAACCTGTTCTTTGGTTATTGATCTAAGGTGTTATTTTAAAAACATTTCTAACATCAATATGTAAACATATCATATTTTACAGATTTAGACCTTAATAGAGACACAGATAAAAGCAGTTTTCTATTGGTATACATTTATTTTATAGATTCAAATTAAAATATTTAATAATGTGGTTAATCATGAAGACCAATAAAGCCATTTGATTGAAATTCATGAATGATAGCTGCAGTGCTTTTCTCAGCCTGCTTCTCAATTTATGTCTGCAAGGGCTTTGGTTGAAAGACAACAAGAAAAATAGTTGGAATGGTTCTATTAAAAATGACAATAGTTAAAAACAAAACAAAACGAAAGCAGCCTGACTTGCAATCTGAGAATAACATGATTAATAGGAATAGTGGGATAATTTTATTTCATAACTACCTCACCAACAATATCTAACAACCATTTATATTATTATTATTATTTTCGAGACAGGGTCTTGCTCTATCACCCAGGCTGGAGTGCAGTGGCACGATCACTGCTTCTGCAGCCTCAGTCTCACAGGCTCAAGTCATCCTCCCTCCTTAACCCCCCAAGTAGCTGGGACTACAGATGTGCACCACAATGCCCAGATAATTTCTAATTTTTTTGTAGAGATGGGGTCTCCCCATGTTGCCCAGGCTGGTCTCAAACTCTTGGACTCAAAATCCTCCCACCTCGGCCTCCCAAAGTGCTGGGATTACAGGCATGAGCCACCACACCCAGCCCATTTATATCATTTATCGTAAATACGTCAGACAAGGAACAACTCAAATATATAGTAAGTGATAAACCTATAATGGTTTCATGTGCTACTTGTTGGAAGTTCATTTGTCTTTGCACATATGGTTATTATAATTTGATAAAACCATGTCCTAGGCAGATATGCTTAAAACTTGATTGACATTTACTAGAGTATGGCACATGCATTTTTCTGAGTACCAATTTATATCTTCCCTTTCCCCAAATCCCTCAACTAGGACTCACAAAATTCTTAAACTTGTAACTTGAGGATATTTTTTTTCCCACCCAGTATACTACTACTGGAAAGGGTGAGGGTGAGAGGGTGGTGTGGAAATATGATTTGGATCCATAATTGAGGAGCAAATTTCCCCACCTCTAAGAGGTGAACTACTCATGTCTGGAGAAGAGGGAAGAGTAGGAATGACACAAATCACCACCTGCCCTTTCCTCACAACCAACCAAAACAATGACTTCCATCCCCTGATGCAACACTAAGAAGCTGCATGGGACCTGAGTGAGTTTCACATTTTTTTTTTTTATTGCTGTCCCACAGTTAGGGCAAGTCACCAGAACTCAGTCTGTTCTCCATCATTTGTTCAGTTTGGAAGTGATATCCTCTGTACCTTGAGGCTCTGCCAAGTTCTTCATAAAATAATCTTTGGTTTGAAGTGGCCCAGGACTCCTGTAATGCACACAATCTCAAAAGGGTGAAGAATTGAGCCACTGTAAAGGGCGATGGTGACTTGAAGCCACATTTTCCCCTGACTCAGGAGGAAATAGCTGGATGAAATCAGTTTGAAATTGTCTACCCACCTGGGACAGCAGAAGAATATAACAAACGTTTTATTCAATTTTTTAATTTTTTTATTAGGAAAAGTGTACATATTTGGAGAGATTAAGGTAATGAACCCCTATGTACCTAGAACAAATATTTTAAATATAATTGTACATAGTTGGATATGCTCAGTTCAAAATTTTAGAAAACACATGTTATAACGTTCAACTTTCCTAAGCACCGACATTTTCAAGAAATTCAAATGTATGTATAGATATTTTCCTAGATTTATTAAAACTGAGCTTCCCT
>NW_016827678.1:1187956-1193302 GCF_001698545.2 Rhinopithecus bieti
TTTTTTTTTTTTATTGCTGTCCCACAGTTAGGGCAAGTCACCAGAACTCAGTCTGTTCTCCATCATTTGTTCAGTTTGGAAGTGATATCCTCTGTACCTTGAGGCTCTGCCAAGTTCTTCATAAAATAATCTTTGGTTTGAAGTGGCCCAGGACTCCTGTAATGCACACAATCTCAAAAGGGTGAAGAATTGAGCCACTGTAAAGGGCGATGGTGACTTGAAGCCACATTTTTCCCCTGACTCAGGAGGAAATAGCTGGATGAAATCAGTTTGAAATTGTCTACCCACCTGGGACAGCAGAAGAATATAACAAACGTTTTATTCAATTTTTTAATTTTTTTATTAGGAAAAGTGTACATATTTGGAGAGATTAAGGTAATGAACCCCTATGTACCTAGAACAAATATTTTAAATATAATTGTACATAGTTGGATATGCTCAGTTCAAAATTTTAGAAAAACACATGTTATAACGTTCAACTTTCCTAAGCACCGACATTTTCAAGAAATTCAAATGTATGTATAGATATTTTTCCTAGATTTATTAAAAACTGAGCTTCCCTGGCCATGTTTTCATTATCTCTGAAGTCTCCAACTTGGGTATGTATACACACACATGTTTATTATATGTGTATTATAATACATATAATTGATATGGAACATCTATACGTATGTATACATGTGTATATATATGTATGCATACATGGAGTTTAAGAGATATATACTTTTAAACAAGTAGAGCAAATCAAATATTTGTAGATATCTGAAGCACCCCAAGGTTCCACAGAACATAACTTGAACAACACTATTCTAGGTGCTGGGTGCTACAGGGGTGAATAAGATATGATGTAGCCTCAGAGAACCACATGATCTCAGAGCCACTGTTCAATAAAATGTATATCAATGTAGCTCATTGGCTAGTTTCCAACTAGAATAAAAATTGTTGCTTGTGCAAGCAGTAAATTTTCTTTTGTTTTTCCTCAATTTCTTTAACATCATTTCTATCACTCTTCAGTGCTTATAGAATGAAAAATATCATGTGCAATGATTGAGATTTAATGTTGAATTTTAAAAGTGCAAAGATAGAAGTAATTTGTGAAGGATGATGCTGAAGTTTCTTATTCTATTCAGTCATTGTAACCAGTGTGATTCAAGATTGGTTGATGTATGGACCATCGCCAGCAGCAGCTTTTTTCAGAAGTAGGAGAGCAGAAATTTTCTTCCCTGTCAATTATATAAGAAGGAATCTAAAGTATGTGATTTTGGACACCATCTTTCCTAACATGAGACATACTTTCCTAGGACTCATACAATGGTAAAATAAAACTTGCCAGTTCTTAGAGTCACAAAAACTACTTTATGTCTTAAATATTTGTTCAGTTTTAATTTCAATTATATTTGAATGAATAATACATTAACATGATTTGTATTATTCAATGAAAGGTATATATTCCATAGTCATCTATCTCTCCTTCCAGGAGTTAACCAGTATTATATTTTCTTGGGCATACTTCCAGATACCTTTTTTAAAAAAATTGGGAGCCAGTCAATATTTATATGTCCTTCGCAACATGCCTTCTTTTTTCTTTTTTACCTAAGTGGTAGCGTACTATGTACTCTGTTCTGTACTTTGCTTTTTTTTTTTTTTTCTTTTTTTCCTGAACAATATATCTTAGAGACTATTTCACATGAATTTATAAGGAGTATTCTCTTTTTTTTTTTTTCCTACAGGGCATAGTATTACATTGAATTGATATATTGTGAATGACATTTAGATGATTGAAAGATCATTTTAAAATCAGGAGTAGGTAATTCTTAGTGTGGAATGTAGTTAAGAATACAAAAAAATATATATATACTAAGAGATGTCTCATTATCCCGCTGATGATTTTAGGCATAGGAAAGATTGAAATCTACTCCCCTAGAACAACAGGGGGATCAAATATGTGATCACATTCATCTGGTGGGTACAAAATGGCAAATAAATACTGGTTATTTTCCATCGGTACTCCCTGCCTGCCTGGCTAGATATTTTAAAATCCCACTGAATATCAAACTTAGAATTAAATAGGTCAGTGAGAGGAACTTCTCTTCATGCAAGTGAGGAAAACACGCATATTAAAAAAGGGAAAGTTAGTAACTTTTGTAGTTTGTCCGGAAGTAAATGCCAGAGGTCTGTTTGAAATAAAGGAAATGTGGCAACTTTGTTGAGAGTACATGAAAATATTGGAACCAAGAGGGGAAAAGGCCGAAGGAAGGCGTGTCTGTTCCAGATGAGTTCTTTTTTTTTTTTTTTAGTGAAGGGGAGCCGCTGGCATGAGCCCTTAAACTTGGTTATATGTGACCTCTACTCCCTGTGGTTGGAATTTCATGGCCAGAATCAACAAGCTGTGGATGAGATTGTTAAAGTTTTGTAGTAGAGCAGAGTAGATAAACATGCCTGGGTGAGTTCTCTGGGATAAGACACGTTGTGACGATTCTAGATGATTTTTCCATGTGACATTGGACTTAGTGATTAAACTGTTGCCAAAGAGACTGTTACCTCCTCATAGGTTGGGCTGCTGTGCCTGAGACCTGTCCAGAACACTATGTTCTTGTCACAAGGCAGTCCAAGAAGGACAGTATGATGACCAAAATGAGAGTGACTGTGTAGGACTTCTTTTATTTTTTGATTTGGAGCTTACCTAGAGAGAAGTGATTAGCATTTAGCTTCTCCGAACTGCCAAGTATATAAAGTTCTAAGTTTTACTGCTGTGGAGTACTTTGTCTTTTTTCCAGTATTCTTGAATTTAATTTTCTTATTCCATAGGATTCTATAGTGTACTATCCATACAGCATACTATCCTGTGTGGATATCTCAAATCTTGTGTGGTTAAACATGCAAAAATTCAACCTTCTGTATCTAATATAAAGTTCTATGAGGACCATACTTGGCTATACTCAGATATAATAGCAGATGAATTTACCAAATAGGCTTATCCTACCCCCACTTCAGACCCATAAGCTAGCATATGAGTTTAGTGCACAGGCCTCTCGTTCATTCAGTAAGATGTGATCATAACTTTTCAAGACATGATGCTATAGATCCTAAAAGAACTCTCTCATTACCATGCAATTGTTTGTTTCTGTTCCACAGGGGCCTCTGCATAATACTGCTGATGGGTACTTTGTGAGGGAGTCTTCCTAAGAGTTTCAAATGGGGAGCAGTACAAAACTGTTTTTGGTTTTCTCCTCAACCTATCTGATTTTCCATCTTACATCTTATTTCTCTGTTTGGGGATAATAGATCTCAGATTGACATTAGCAATGTATTCATCCTATTTTCATTCCTTTTGATTTTCTCTTTTGCTTCTTCTATTCTTCCTCAGGAAAGGCTCTCCCATTTTATTCCTGGAAAGAATTGAATGGCCTCATTCTCATTCAGAGTTCTATCTGATTTATAAGGTCTGTAAAATAAAAAAAAAAGACACTTTAGGTTGAGACCATTTAAGTTATACTTTGATATGTAGAAGAACAAGATTAAGGAGTAAAACCTTTCAGCAAAAATTTATCAAGATTATTGTGTCAGTTGAAAATAACATTTCTTTCTCTTTGCCTTTCTGCTATACCAATTTTATTCCTCCTCAAAGGATTGAATAGGGAGAAGATCATATACGAGGAATATACAAGATCAGATACAAGGAATCAAAACAGAAAAAAAAATTCTAATTATTCTTGTTAATTATGTATATGTTTTAATGTTCATGTCTATTTATCTGCCTTTGCCTTCCTGCCTTCAGTAAATTGGCTTTCTTTCCTATCATTTAGTTCTTTTGTATCATACTACTCTTCACCTAGTCTTTTTTTTTTGTTTTTTTTTTTTAATCTCCTTTTCCCCCTGTTTTTTTTTTTTTTTTTTTTTTTTTTTTTTTTTTGAGACGAAGTCTTGCTCTGTCGCCGGGGCTGGAGTGCAGTGGCCAGATCTCAGCTCACTGCAAACTCCGCCTCCCGGTTTCACGCCTTTCTCCTGCCTCAGCTTCCCGAGTAGCTGGGACTATAGGCGCCCGCCACCTAGCCCGGCTAGTTTTTTGTATTTTTTAGTAGAGACGGGGTTTCACAGTGTTAGCCAGGATGGTCTCGATCTCCTGACCTCGTGATCCGCCCGTCTCGGCCTCCCAAAGTGCTGGGATTACAGGTTGAGCCACCGCGCCCGGCTCACCTAGTCTTTATGGATATTACTTCTTTTATCTTATCTAACTCATGCCATCTCTACATTCCCCATGTCATCGTATCTATTCCCTTTTCCCATTAGCATGGTTGAATCCTCACTCTTTTCATCCCAAGCCTGTTTCTTATCTATTTTATATGTCTCCTTGCTGTAAGCAAAACCTGACTCTTCTGTTCATTGCTGAGCACTTATTAAACATCAATTATGTACAATCGTCTCCTTTTGGAACCTTGTATTCCACCAATCTGCTGACTTTTCACTTCCTTAAAAGAGCCTGTCATGCAAGTTGATCGAGTGATTCAGATTACGAAAGACTCTCATTTCTAGGCTGCTTCTCTTTCTGTATTGAGCACAGGGTCCAGAACTTTATTAGAGTTTGGATTTTATTTTATATGCAATGGAGAACCACTATGAATTTTTGAGGGGAATGAGGGTGATGAATGCATATAATATTCTAGGAAGATATTTCTGGGAGTAACGTACAGAATTGCTTGTTTGAATTACATGTATCCATTAATACATTACCACAGTAAAACAGAAATGAGAAAAAGAGGAGAGAAAATAGACCAAAAGAAAAAAACTAAATGACTTTTTAAAAATATGGGTATAGTTAACTTTATTTGCCTATTGATGTTGTATATTGACTGATAGTAATCATTAAAGACAAACTGACATCAAGCTCAATAAATTTAAACTTTTGGCAATTTTCTTCATTTAAACAGTACTACTATATCAACCATATCAACACCAATTCAACCAACTAAATGATTTCTTGACTGAATCAACAGAAGACAAAGCAGCCTTTGGGTAGAAGATAAAAATAAGAGTTGTCAGCAAACAAGAAAGTGAACGGGCCGGGCGCGGTGGCACAAGCCTGTAATCCCAGCACTTTGGGAGGCCGAGATGGGCGGATCACGAGGTCAGGAGATCGAGACCATCCTGGCTAACACGGTGAAACCCCGTCTCTACTAAAAAAAATACAAAAAACTAGCGGGCGACGTGGCGGGCACCTGTAGTCCCAGCTACTTGGGAGGCTGAGGCAGGAGAATGGCCTAAGCCCGGGAGGCGGAGCTTGCAGTGAGCTGAAATCTGGCCACTGCACTCCAGCCTGGGCTATAGAGCCAGACTCCATCTCAAAAA
>NW_016827678.1:1193581-1239881 GCF_001698545.2 Rhinopithecus bieti
AAAAAAAAAAAAAAAAAAAAAAAAAAAAAAAAGGAAATTCCCTATCAAGAAGATAGGGAACTAGAATAATGGAATTTTGTTCAGATCAACATAAAAGAGGCTAATCAAATACCATCAAATGTGTCCTTTCATATGCATGGAACATGTCGCAAATTCAATCCCCTATTGGGATTGAATACAGTGACTTGAAAAGTTTCAGTTTCAGAGTAGTGATGGGGATAGTAATAATGTGGAATGAATTGAAAAAGAAATAAGTAGTTGTCAAATGGATGTCAGCATCAGATAACTGTGTGTACCATACCTGTGGATAAGACAGATTCTTTGTTTAAACCCTCATTAAAGGAAAAAAAGATAACTAAATGCTGTTAGAGTTTAACGTGCTATTTATTTTCTCTTTAGCATTTCTTTTTTAAAGTTTTTTTTTTTCTTTAGAGATGGTGTCTCACTCTGTCACCAGGCTGGAATGCAGTGGCATAATCATAACTCACTGCAGCCTCAGGTTCCTGGGCTCAAGTGATTCTCCTGCCTCAACTTCCTGAGTAGCTGGGACCACAGGTGTGTACCATCATACCCAGCTAATTTTCAAAATTATTATTTTCTGTAGAGACGGGGTCTTGCTATGATGTCCAGGCTTGTCTCAAACTGCTGAGGGCAAGTGGTCCTCCCACCTTGGCCTCTCAAAATGCTAAGATTATAGGTGGGAGCCACTGCATCTGGCCTCTCTCTAGGATTTTTATTCCAAGGTAAATAGTAGTGATCATAGCTCAATAATATTATTAATATTCTGAACATTATCAATGTTTATAGGAAATTAATTCTATTTAATTAACTGATTTAAACTTTCTTTGCCTTAGTTTATTAAGGAGTTACCTTTTCCTTATAAAATATGCCTTTGATATTTTAATGAAATTTAACAGAAAAACAGAATTACACCACCAGAAATTTGTTTAGGTACTTCTCTGCATTTCAATCAAGGATATCATGAAGCAAAAATGAAGTTTTATTATATTTATGATATTATAATAAGATATTTTAACATTAATTTCAAATAGGTGTGACTCAAGGTCATATAGGACCATTATTTTTAAGAATAAAATGGAAAGATACAAAATGTCTTTTATATATAAGGTAGCTGAGAAGAAAGATAGAAAATATGAGGTTTTTTAGTCCAGAGATTATTTGGTTTGGTCTGTACTATTCCATTCAATTTTTTACCAGTCAAATTTTCCATTCATGGGACAACACCTATTAAACAGCATTTGTGTATGTCCAAGGGTTTGTTTAACTTAAAGAGATACAAAATATACACGTTTTTCAAACAAAAATGGCTGGTTCAAAGTTCTATGACCAGTGACATGTAAACTGAAGCAATCAGTGCACGTCTGGATGCTCTGTTAAAATTTCAAAGGTTACCATGCGTGGGCTTTAGAATTTGTTTAGAGAAGCAGTGATAACCTTGACTCTCTTTCAGCACAAGCACAAGTTTATTAATGTAAGACTCAGTACTACTATTCACAGTTTAATCATTTATGTTTTTACCTTAAGGTTCAGGTAGTTACATATTTCCACTATAGGTTACTTGATTCTTAAAACTAGGTGACTATATTTTATGTTTGCTTTTACCCTATGCTCCATTATTTTAAATTGTTCTTTTTGGAGTTTAATTTTAATTAAGCTTATTCAACTCAATGTGAGATGGTCAAATGCAGCTAATAGAATGTTGAACAGTCTCTGTAGAAAGAGGATTGGGCTTGTGACTTGATTGCCAAACTCAAGTTTAGGGTTTTTCTTGTTTAATTTCTTAATTGTTGAAGGAGAAATAGACCTTAATTTTTTAAATAAACCAGATATTTCACTTTGAATTGAAGAAATCTCTTGTGCATTGGTTAAAGAAGTTTAATCTTTCAATGAAAACACATCAAAGATAATTGGTTGAAGTCGAATCTCATCAAAACTCATGTAACAGGTGCTTAATATGCAAGAACATTTACTCAGTGATCACCTCCTACTGCTTATTCAGATTTCCTCTTTCCCATTTTTAGTGTGATAAGGCTCAGTTTTCTTTTAAGGTTTCTAAAAGATAGATCTGCATTTCTACTTTATAATATATATAACCAAACCACAATTGTTACTATCTCTTGATTTAATCATCCTTTTACATGCCATAAAAATAATTTTTTTTTGTAGATGTTGCTCTGAAAATATTTTGTTTGACATCTATATTTAACATATATATTTACCGGTTATTTTGGCAGAAGTTGGTAAATCTTCCTACTCTTCCACAGGTTATCTATTTTAGATATTTTAAATGAAGACTAGGATAATAGACAGCTAGTAGATCCCAACTTAGAAGAATTAGGTTTTTGTACTGACTCTGCCACTCACTAGCGTTTTAATCTAGGACAAGTTTGTTCTTGTCTCTGGACTTTCCTCATTGCCTTCCAGTGCTGTTAGAAGAATTATATTTGACATTATACAAGTAATATTGTTGCATTAACATATAGCAATACTATAATCATTGTAAGGTCCTGAAATAAAATACTTGTGCCTGTTTAATTAAATTATGTGGATCCTATTTTGAGCTAAAAATACTCATGATCCAACAAATGATTTATTTTTTGTTTGTGAGTTTAAATAGCAAGACTTAAAATGTAAAAAAAGAAATAATCAGTCACGTTTGTAACTAAAGATAATATTGAACAAAATAAAATTAAATAAAATATCAGTTTGTTTCAGATAATTCAGGTAGTGATTTGTCATGTAGAGGATCTAATAATTTGATTCTGAAGGCAGCAAGATGACCAATAAAATAATAGGGGTAACATTTCTCCTTATTAAGTATATTTATTTTGATTTAGGAAGACAAAGCAGAAGAAAATTGACTACTTGTCTAAAAATGAATTTTATATATTTTATATTATCATTATTATTATTGCTTGAGACAGGGTCTTGCTCTGTCACCCAGACTGGAGTATAGTGGCATGATCATGACTCATGGCAGCCTTGATCTCCTGGGTTCAAGTGATCCTCCTGCCTTAAACTCTTGAGTAGCTGGCACTACAGACACACACCACCATGCTCGGCTAATTTTGTAATTTTTTATTGAGACTGGCTCTTGCCACGTTACCCCAGCTGGTCGTGAACTCCTGGGTTTAAGTTATCCTCCTGCCTCAGCCTCCCAAAGTGCTGGGATTACACCGCACCTGGCCATTTTTTTTTTGTATTATTAATTCAGCAAACACTTGTTGAATATCTACTCACTCATTTAAAAAATACTTATTGTATGCTCAGTATTCTACCCATTTGGGATAGAGTGACAATCAAGACAGGCAAAGTCCCAAACCACAAGAAGCCTACAGTCTAGAGTGAGAGGTGTTTTATAATTAAGGGCGGGGAGCTGGATCCATTGAAGGCCTTCAAAAGGCAGGATGAAAATTTAAATAAAATTCAGACTCTAGTAAGAAGATGGGCCAAGAAGTCTGAATTCTTCATTGGACCTCCATTTTCAAGATATAAAAGCAAATATTATAATGTTGAATGGAATTTCAGGATTACAATGTTATTTTTTTCCAAAAATAGGTTACTTTTGATGACATTATCAATTAAATTAGCAATGCCAGGAGTCTTGAGTCACATTTGTTTATAGAGCTCTGACAACAACATGTTTGTTCAGCCCTGCCCCATGCTCTTGTTTAATGTGTAGGGAAGCTGGAAGAGTTCTATGAGTCTAACATAATTAGTTGTCCATAATGAATAAACTACATGGACTTTGTGAATCTTATGCATGCAGCAGAGTAGAGTGGTTAAGAGCATGAATTTTAAAGCCAAACTGCCTGGGTTTGCATCCTGACCCTATTCATTACTTACTAGGTGTGCACCCTT
The DNA here is from genome assembly GCF_001698545.2 of Rhinopithecus bieti. NCBI lineage: Eukaryota > Metazoa > Chordata > Mammalia > Primates > Cercopithecidae > Rhinopithecus > Rhinopithecus bieti. The sequence continues at coordinate 1,197,464 of NW_016827678.1, forward strand.
GAACAAATTAAACTACTTAGCCTGATCCTTCAGGCTCCTCATCTGCTAAATAAGCATAATAATAGTTCCTACCTCGGTTGTGACGATTAAATACATGCATATGTGTAAAGTGCTAGAAGAGGGCCTGTTCCATCCTAAGTGCTATTTAGGTGTTTCTTTCAGGGACTAAGGCTCATTTTCCTTGCCTTATGTTACCCAGTTTGGACTCTTAGGAACTGGTTAAGTTTTATAGATGGAGGGAAAAATCCGTACTTTACAATAGTTTCAGAGGAATCAAAATTGTGGAAAGCACCTTATAAATCATGTGGTCTAGTCCCTTCATTTTATACATGAGAAAATTGAGATCCAAGAAGTTGAGTTACATGTCTAACATGACTTTAAATAGTCTCCCATTAGGCAGGTAAATTCAATGTAGCTTAACAGTGTTGGTCACCGTAATTCAGCTGCGATCATGAAATATACAGATTATTTGAGCCACCTTGGATTATAAAGACCCACTAAATTAAATTGAGATCTACGATCTTCAGTGTACTCAAGGCTACAAATGGGATAAGAAAACTCAAGTAAAATTCAAGCTTCCTGATTTTAATTTATGATCATAATGTACTGTACTGAGGGAAGCACATATAAAAGATACATGGTAACAGTTGTGTTGTATTAAGGGAGAGCATGTCTATAAAAGTATTTTTTCCTAAGGTTTTATTATCTGTTAGCTCTATGTTGGTGTCAACTGAATTTCTTTTTGATCTCAGACAATGAATTTACTCTTATGTCACTCTCTTATGTTCAATGACATATCTGTGATGACAGATAAAGATCTATCTTTAAAGATGCATGCACAAGTGTGACTGTATGTTTTGTAAGTAAAGCAGTTATGCAAGAATGTAACTTTTCTTTTCTTTTTTTTTATTTTTTGAGACAGGTTCTCACTCTGTTGCCTAGGCCGGAGTGTAGTGGTGCAATCTTGGTTCTCTGCAACCTCTGCCTCCTAGGTTCAAGTGAATCTCGTGCCTCAGCCTCCTGAGTATCTGGGATTACAGGCGTATGCTATCACACCCGGTTAATTTTTGTATTTTAATAGAGATGGCTTTCACCATGTTGGCCAGGCTGGTCTTGAACTTCTGATGTCATGTGATCTGCCTGCCTCTGCCTCCCAAAGTGCTGGAATTACAGGCATGAGCCATTGTAGGTTAACAGCAAAATTAAGAGGCAGATACAGGGGTTTCCCATATTCCCTAGCCCCTACACATACATAGCCTCCTCCATTATCAACTCTCCCCACCAGAGTGATACATTTGTTACAATTGATGAACCTGCATTGACACATCCTAATCACCCAGAGTCCGTAGTTTACTTTAATTAGGGTTCCCTCTTGGTATTGTGCATTTTATGTTTTGGACAAATTTATGACATGCATCACCATTACAGTATCATGCAGAGTAGGTTCACTACCCTAAAAATCCTCTGTGCTCTGCCTCTTTATCCCTCCCTCCCTCCTAACATCTGGCAACTACTGATTTTTTTTTGCTGTCTCCATTTTCTAGAATGTCACAGAGTTGGAATTATACAGCACGTATGTAGCCTTTTCAAACTAGCTCATTACGTTTAGTACTATGCATTAAATTTCTTCCATGTCTTTTTATGATTTGATAACTTGTTTCTTTATTATTATTAATAATTTTTCATTGTTTAGATGAACTATAGTTTATCCATTCACCTACATAAGGACAATCTTGCCTCCAGGATTTGGCAATTATGAATAAAGCTGCTATAAATACACATGTGTAGATTTTGGTGTGAACATAGCTTTCAACTCCTTTGGGTAAATAACAAAAAGCATGATTGCTGGTTCATATGGCAAAAGTATGCTTAGTTTTGGAACAAACTGCCAAACTGTCTTTCGAACAGGCTGTACCTGTACATTTTGCAGTCCACCAGCAACGAATGAGAGTTCCTGTTGCTCCACATCTTTGGCAACATTTGGTGTCAGTGTTTTGGATTCTGGCCATTCCAGTAGGTGTGTAGTGGTAACTCCTTGTTATTTCAATATCTATTTCCCTGATGACATATTATGCGGAGTGTCTTTTCATATTCTTGTTTGCTATCTGTGTGTCTTGTTTGGTGAAGTATCTGTTAAATCTTTGGTCCATATTTTAATCAGGTTGTTTGCTTTCTTATTGTTGAGTTTTAAGAGTGTTGTATGTTTTGGATAACAGTCCTTTATCAATTGTTTTTTGGAAATATTTTCTCTTAGCCTATGGCTTTTTCATTTCATTCTCTTGATAGTGTCTTTTGCAGAACAGAAAAATTTAATTTTAATGAAGTCCAGCTTATCATCTCTTAATTTATATTACACCTTTGTTGTCATATCTAAGAAGTTATTGCCAAAGCCAAGGTCATCTAGAATTTCTCCTATTTTATATTATAGGAGGCTTATAGTTTTGTGTTTACATTTAAAGACTTAAAGTGTTTTGAGTTAGTTTTTATGAAGGGTGTAAGGCATGTACCTAGTCATTTTTTCTATGTGAATGTCTACTTGTTCCAGCACCATTTGTTGAAAATATCTTTTACTCATTGCATTACTTTTGCTCCTTTGTCAAATATCAGCTGATCATAATTCTATTTATGTGTATTTGCATGTATGTGACTCTTTTTGGGCTTTCTATTCTGTTCCGCTGATCTATTTGCTTAGTCTTTTGTCAATACCACGTTGTCTTGATTACTGTCAATTATATTTAAGTCTTGAAGTTAGGTAGTGTCAGATCTCTGATTTTGTTCAGCCAACCCAGAGTTGGCTATTGTTGGTCTTTTGTCTGTCCATTTAAACTTTAGAATAAGTTTGTCAACATCAACAAAATAATTTGCTGGGATTTTGATTGTGATTCCTAACTTGATTCTATAAATCAAGTTTTGATTGTGATTCCTAACTTGATTCTATCAATCAAGTTAGGAAGAACTGACATCTTTACAATATTGAGTTTTCTTATCTATTAACATGGAATATCTTTTCATTTATTTAGTCATTCTTTAATTTCTTCAATCAGAGTTTTGTGGTTGTTCTCATATAAATCTTGTACGTGTTTCGTTAGATTTATATCTAAGTATTTCATTTTTTTGAAGTGCTACTGTAAACAGTATTGTGTTTTTAATTTTAAATTCCACTTATTCATTGCTGATATATATGAAAACAATTGATTTTTGCATATTAACCTCGTATCCTCCAACCTTGCTATAATTGCTTTTGTTTTCCTACTTCTTTTGGATTTTCTACACAGATGATTATGTCATCTGCAAACAAAGACAGACATTTGTAACAATGTTGAAAAACATTGTTGAGGTGACATTCTTTCTTTGTTCCTGAAAACTTTCCTTAAACTTTTGTAAGTCAAATTCATTTCCATTTTGAACCTGTGTAAAGTGGAGAAATATTCACCGTCAACAGTTTGGTGTCCCCTTGCTTTCCTTGAGTTGATTCATCTAATGCCAGGACATTGGGTGAGGGCTCATTGGTCCCTTGGTTATTTGTCTGTACAGTTCTCTGCTGAGATGTGAGTCATTGCCCATCTGGTTCTCTATTCTCTGTCTATGCAGTTCACCTCTGAGGTATCCCTCCATCTTTTTGGGCAGTCGCTTTACTGCTGTTCAAACTCTCTATTCCTTCTATACCTAGCCTAAGGATGTTGAATCATTTGGTTACTTCTCCTGATTTTTGTCAATTTGCCTAAGGTTGGGACAGTTTAAGACATGACACGTGGTCATTTTCTTTGTGGGGTCTTGTCTTGCCTTTTTCCTGAGGGCTTTCCTAGAAAGGACTCTCTTTTTCTCTCAGAGGATACTATTGTTTTTCCTTGCCTTTCCTATGCTATTCCAGAAAAAAGAGTCTTTCAGACAAGCCCCTTCTCTTCAACCACCATTATTGTTTTTAAAATAATTTCAACTTTTAGTTTAGATTCATGGGGTGTATGTGCAGGTTTGTTACATGGGTACATTGCCTGAGGTGTGGGATATGAATGATCTTGTCACTTAGGTTGTGAGCATAGTACCCAGTAGTTAGTTTTCACCCCTTTCCCTTCTTTTCCTCCCCTCTTTCTTTATCCCCAGTGTCTATTGCTGCCATTTTTATATTCACAAGTACCCAATGTACTTCTAAATGAGAATGTATGGTATTTGATTTTCTGTTTCTGCATTAATTCTCTTAGGATAATGGCCTCCAGCTGTGTTCATGTTGCTTCAAAGGACATGCATAATTTTATCCTTTTTTATCGCTGTGTAGTTTTCTATAGTGTGTAAGTATCACATTTTCTATTTCTTTTCAAAATATTTTTTTCTTTTTATTTAACTTTTATTTTGGTATATGTACAGGTTTTTTATATAGGTAAACTTGTGTCATGGGGATTTGTCATACAGATTATTTTATCACACAGGTAGTAAGCCTAGTACACATTAGTTATTTTTCCTTATCCTCTTGTTGCTTCCAACCTCCACCCTCCAATAGCTCCCAATGTGTATTATTCTCCTCTATGTGTTCATGTGTTTTTATCATTTAGCTCCCTCTTATAAGTGAGAACATGCACTATTGATTTTTTGTTCCTGCATAAGTTTGCTAAGGATAATAGCCTCTGGCCTCCAGCTCCATCCATGTTTTTGCAAAGGATGTGATCTCATTTTTTATGGCTGCAGAGTATTTCATGGTGTTCTACATTTTCTGTATCCAACCTACCATTAATAGGCACCTAGGTTGCTTCCATGTCTTTGCTATTGTGAACAGAGCTCCAATGAACATACAAGTGCATGTGTCTTCTTGGTAGAATGATTTATTTTCCTTTGGATATATATCCAGTAATGAGATTTCTGGGTTGACTGGTGGTTCTACTGTTAGTTCTCTGAGGAATCTCCAATCGCTTTCCAAAGTGGTTGAATTAATGTACATTCGCACCAACAGTGTAGGTGTTCCATTTACTCTGCAGCCTCGCCAGCATCTGTAATTTTCTGACATTTTCTTAGTAGCCATTTTGACAGGTGTGAGATGGTGTCTTATTGTGGTTTTGAGTTACATTTTTCTGATGATTAGTGATGTTGAACAGTTTTTCATGTTTGTTGGCTGCTTGTTTGTTTTCTTTTGAGAAGTGTCTGTTCATATGTTTTGCCTGCTTTTTAAAAGGGTTATTTGTTTTTTGCTGGATTTATTTATTTATTTATTTATTTATTTATTTATTTATTTAGAGATGGAGTCTCACTCTGTTGCCCAGGCTGGAGTGCAGTGGCATGATTTTGGCTCACTGCAAACCTCCGCCTCCCGGGTTCAAGCAATTCTCCTGCCTCAGCCTCCCGAGCAGCTGGGATTACAGGCGCCCACCACCACGCCTAGCTAATTTTTGTATTTTTAGTAGAGATGGGGTTTCTCCATGTTGGTCAGGCTGATCTCGAACTCCTGACCTGAGGTGATCCTCATACCTCAGCCTCCCAAAGTGCTGTGATTACAGCCTGGCTTTTTTTGCTTGTTAAATTAAGTTCCTTCTTGATTTTGGATATTAGACTTTTGTTGGATGCATAGTTTGCAAGTATTTTGTCCCATTCTGTACATTGTGTTACTCTGTTGACAGTTTATTTTCCTGAGCAGAAGCTCTTTAGTTTAATTAGGTCCTATTTGTCAATTTTTATTTTTGTTGCAATTGCTTTTGAGGACTTTGTCACAAATTCTTTCCTAAGGCTGATGTCCTGAATGGTGTTTCCTAAGTTTTCTTCTAGGATTCTAATAGTTAGAGGTCTTACATTTCAATCTTTAATCTATCTTGAGTTAGTTTTTCAGAGATCATATTCTTACTACTTTCCTCCACATCTGTTTTTTCTCCCCATCCTGATAGATTATTTCTAGCATCTTCTCAGATCCTTTTGTCTTTCTCAAATATTTCTCCCAAACATTCTGCTTATGTCAAGAATGCTTTCAGTTTCTCTAGGAGCTTAGGTTTTAAAAACTAACATTAAAAAAAAAAAAAACCCTTTGTTCATGCTTTTCATGCTTTACCTCCCTTCTCCAAAGCGTGTAGCACACACTGTCAACAGGTTGATGACAAAAATTAACATTTTCTGAAGAAAAAAAGAGAATGTATTAGATCAAGAAATGTTACCCCATCACATAGTTATTAATATTTATTTTACTTTGTGAGGTTGGGTTGACTTCAGTTTGTGTGTTTTTGTAACTATCCAGATGACAGTGATGGCAGTGTCAACCCCAAAGATTTTGGGAATCCTATAAAATAAGGCAATCCTGAGGGTTTTTATTGACATTTTTTTCATTAATATGTCTTAGTTGTCCATATTTTTCAGGTACATGTAATATTTTAATATGTGTGTACAATGTATAATCATCATATCAGGATAATTGGGATATCTAACACCTCAAACATTTATCTTTTCTTTGTGTTGGCAATATTACAATTTTTCTCTTCTAGGTGTTTTGAAATATAAATTATTCACTTTAACTTCTTACTGTAGTATCAAATACTAGAACTTGTTCTTCTACTTAATCGTATTTTTTTATTCATCAAAGGCATTTTTATGTTATATTAAAATAGAAGTTAAGGATCTTTAGAGAAATGCTCTCTACTATGATGCCATTTTTTGAATGGTAAATGAGGATTATTTAACAATGAGCCCTAATTCATTTTGAAAACAATTAGTGCTAAATATCAGAAAACTTATGAATTATACATAGTAAATATTATCTTCTGCATTTGTGGTGTAAACTGAGACACTGAAAAGTAACTCATCCCAAGTTTAGTGGCTGACCCAGTGGCTGACCTGTTTTAACATTTATATGCAGGTTTCTGTTATGAACCTAGCACTATTCTAAGCACTGTCCCTGAAATCGTTTTCGAGTTTGTGTGTAATATGACACTGATTGCAATTTTAAGGGACTTTTCACATTGGAAGAGGTAAAGTAATTTTCCCAAGTACTGTAGAAAACTAACATTATAATCCCTAGTTTTATTTCACCATATTGTTTCTTACAAATGTCTCTCCACTGATATGTTGTAAATGGGCTCAGCAGAATATATAGGATATAACAATAAAATATATTTTTAGTATTTCCCAAAATTAGATCACTGTCATATTTAAGTGAATGATTCTTATATTAATCATTGCAGCTTTTAGAGCTGTAAACTGTCGCTTGCATTACAGAATGATGAGACTCATTTGTTGATTCTCTGCCCATGAAATCTCCAGTTGATACACAAATGACAGACTCAGCATTTCTCCTTCTCCCAGAGATAGGCTAGTTCTTGAAGGTCATTTTTTTTTGTGTGTGTAGACTTTCTGTAATTCATTTGCTCAGAGTATACTTTTCAATGGACATAGTTCACTCCTTGTTGATTAGAGTTGTAGAGTATTTGCTGTCTGCCTGAGTTTTGCAAATTATCAGTGGTAAAGGATTAAAGTGTAAACATAAGGTCATTGGCCTTTGAAGTGGTGGATGGGCTGATATTACAGTTTAAAAATATTTAAATGAATTTATTCTTTAATATATTGAAGGATTTCTATAAGGCATATTTTTTAGGCAAAAGAAATGAACTATGATCAGAGGTGATTCTAAAGTGTAAGGTGTTGGATCTTCTATATATTAAATTTTGAAAGTACTATGAATGAATGGAAATATATCTTGCTTGTTATTCTATTAAGCTCTCACAGTCTCCTATCTTGTATTAGAGATTTTTGTGGTGTGTCTTTACTTTTAATCTGCAAAATCTGTGTAAGGAATTAATGTGCATATTAATAGTTTTGTGTTTCACAAAGGCTTAAAATTGTTTTTTTCTTTTTTAAAATTATACTTTAAGTTCTGGAGTACATGTGCAGAACATGAGATTTGTTACACAGGTTTACATGTGCTGTGGTGGTTTGCTGAACCCATCAACCCATCACCTACCTTATGTATTTCGCCTAATGCTTTCCTCCCCCTAGCCACAAACTCCTCGACAGGCCCCGGTGTGTGATGTTCCCTTCCCTGTGTCCATGTGTTCTCATTGTTCAACTCCCACTTATGAGTGAGAACATGCAGTGCCTGGTTTTCTATTCTTGTGGTAGTTTGCTGACAATGATGGTTTCCAGCTTCATCCATGTCCTTGCAAAGGACGTGAAGTCATCCTTTTTTATGGCTGTATAATATTTAATGGTCTATATATGCCACATTTTCTTTATCCAGTCTATTATTGATGGACATTTGGGTTGACTCCAAGCCTTTGCTATAGTGAATAGTGCCACAATAAACATACATGCACATGTGTCTTTGTAGTAGAATGATTTATAATCCTTTGGGTATATACCCAGTAATGGGATTGCTGGGTCAAATGGTATTTCTAGTTCGAGATCCTTGAGGAATTGCCACACTGTCTTCCACAATCGTTGAACTAATTTACACTCCCACCAACAGTGTAAAAGCATTCCTATTTCTCCACATCCTCTCCAGCATCTGGAGAGTCAGTTAAAAAGTCAGTTTCCTGACTTTTTAATGATGGCTATTCTAACTGACATGAGATGGTATCTCATTGTGGTTTTGATTTGCGTTTATCTAATGACCACTGATAATGAGCTTTTCAATATGTTTGTTGGCTGCATAATGTCTTCTTTTGAGAAGTGTCTGTTCATATTCTTTCCCACTTTTTGATGGGGTTGTTTATTTTTTCTTGTAAATTTGTTTAAGTTCTTTATAGATTCTGGATATTGCCCTTCATTAGATAGATAGATTGCAAAAATTTTCTCCCACCCATTCTGTAGGTTGCCTGTTCATTCTGATGATAGTTTGTTTTGCTGTGCAGCAGCTCTTTAGTTTAATTAGATCCCATTTGTCAATTTTGGCTTCTGTTGTCATTGCTTTTGGTGTTTTAAACAGGAAGTCTTTGCCCATGCCTATGTCACGAATGGTATTGCCTAGGCTTTCTTCTAGAAATTTTATGGTTTTAGGTCTTATGTTTAAGTCTTTAATCCATCTTGAGTTAATTTTTGTATAAGATGTAAGGAGTGTCTGCATATGCCTAGCCAGTAAAACTGTTTTAAAAACAATGTAAAATCTCAGGATTTGACAAACTCTTTGTCCAAATCAAACACAACTGGAAATCTATCTTGTTCTCTGCGCAGATTATTTAAATCTTAGTGTCAAGATACATAGGCACCAATATATATATCACCAAGATAGGTATTATGTCTCTAAATCAGAGTGTGATGTGATTATCCAATAATGGTTCTTGGGGATAACCAAGTGATATTAGAAAAAAAATATTAATTTGGAACTCAGTAGGACTGCAAATAAGTGAAAATGGAAGCCTGGAAACTGAAAACAAATTCAAATTAAGTTTTCCTATCAAGGTCAACTTAGCTTTTATTTTGTTTCATATATGTATAACCAATTAATAATAACGTAGTGAGTTTGCCCCATATGTTTCACCATATATTTAGCTCTCTTAAGTACTGTTGGTGACAAAGAAATAAAATAACTGGGAATTTATAGCCTCTGCTGTCTTTAAAGTGCTTATAAGTTAGTTATAGAATGATAATAACAGTCCTAACTCTGCTACTAACCAGCAACCTTACATTGCATAAGTGTCTGAGTCTACTTTTCTAGACTTGTACATCACGGATGCTCTTGATTTTCCTCTTACTTTTCACCTTCTCCATTTTACTGGCTTCCTCTGGCCCCTCCTCCACCCTCAGACCCCTAAATGTAGTATGGAAATTTCTGCCCTCAACATTCATCTTTTTCCTGTCTACATTTTCCTCCTGGGTGATCAGATGATCTCTTTGAACACTATCTATGTATATTATTTTCAAATTTTTATCCGTTGCCAGAAGTCCTCCCTTGAATTCTAGATTCATATATTATGCAATATCACATTTCTACCAGGATGTCTAACAAGTATTTCAAACTTAACAAGGCCAAACAGAACTAGTAACTACCTTCCTTAAGCCTAGTATATATCCTCCCATTTCCCCCTTTCCATGTACCCCCCATTCCCCGGCCTTTTCTGTTTCTGTAAATAGTGACAACATTTTCTCAGTTGTTTAGGTCAAACCTGAGTCATTATTGAATCTTTTTTCTTTCTTACACCTCACACCTAATTTTTCAGTGATTACTGACAGTGCTGCTCACAAAATATATTCACAATGAAAACATTTTCAGAATAGTCAGACCACTGCTGACCACTTTGTTTGCTATTACCATTATTCAGATCTCAATGAGAATGTTACTTCCTCAGACAGCCCTTCTCTGACACCTTCAGGAAAGTTGTAGCCCTTCACTATCACACTCACTCTCAGTACCTGCTTTTATTATCATCTTCAACTTATCAGTACATGGAAGGTTTATTTATTACTTGTTAATTTGCTATCTTCTGCACTGGAATGTAAACTCCTTCAGGTCAAAGAATATGTACAGTCTATTCAATGTTGAATCCCCAGCACTTAGAATAGAAACTGGCACATGGTAAGTAATCAAAAAAATTTGCTGATGGTTTGGTTAACTGGCCTTTGTATTTTAATCTGTAAAACAAAGGGAATGAAACCAATGATCTCTAAAGACTTTTCTAGGCCTAAGATTCTTTTCTATTCTCTTAATACTGGATTGGTTTGAATAATGAGGATAGCAAAATGTCCAAGTTGTACCCATTTTCTAAGACTTAGTTAAGTCACATCTCTAACCACTTGAACCCATAGAACTTTCTTCCTTCCTGTGTGAACAACCGTAGAGTCTCTATGTTAGTTCGTGGCTAGTCAAATACCTTTGCCTTATTAGTTAAGTGCCCTTGCATGCATATTTATAATTGCAATTTCACTTGAACACTTTTGAAGTAAGACCCTATGCTGGTCCCCCATGCTTTTTCTTATGGCATTAATGATAACACTAGTTAAAATTCGTTGAGTGTCAATACGAGGAAGGCAATGTTTATACTGATAAGCATTAACTAATTTAATTCTTACAGCTACCCCATAAATTAAGATTATTATTTATTCTCAAGAGAGAAAATCAAGGCACAGCGTGTTGAAGTACCTTGCCCACACAGCTAGTAAGAAGTGGAGCTGGTATTCAAACTTGAGAAGTCTAATTCCAAACTAATGCTCTTAATCAATGCACAATAATATTTCATGTGGTACCTAGCTCAGACACTAGAAATATGTGGGAAGTAGAACAGACACTAGATATTCATTTGAGTGTGCTCAGTGAATAAATAAGAAATAAACAAAAATGTGCAGCAGTAGTTCTATGAAGTGACTGTATATCTCACCCAGAAAATCTCTAAGTAGTTATTACTGGAAGGACTCTCATTCTCATGAATACCTTGTTTTATTCTGATTGCTGCCTTCACATGACTTGCATTTGTATTTATCATTCCACTTCACTCTGCTTCTGCTTAATCCAGCAGTTTTGCATCTGAGCAACCATCTGTCTTTAAACAAATTCCATAAGTGTAATCATCAGTACAGCTAAACCAAAAACAAATTCAAACCTAATCTTCCCAGAAGATCAGAACTTGGTGTAGGTTAAAAAGACTTTAAGAGTTTTCAAGAGTATTCTTTTACATGTTTTCTAGCAGTGACAAAGTAATAAGTAAAAAGAATATGAGTTAAAATATAAAATAAAGCTTTGTGTGGCTATTTAAAAGATTGTAGAATAGGCCAGGTGTGGTGGCTCATGCCTGTAATCCCAATACTTTGGGAGGCTGAGGCGTGTGAACCACCTGAGGTCAGGAGTTCAAGACCAGCCTGGCCAACATGGTGAAACCCCCATCTCTACTAAAAACCCAAAAATTAGCGGGGCCTGTAATCCCAGCTGCTCAGGAGGCTGTGGCAGGAGAATCGCTTGAACCCGGGAGGCAGAGGTTGCAGGGAGCTGAGATTGTGCCATTGCACTCCAGACTGGGTGACAAGAGCAAGACTCAGTCTCAAGAAAAAAGAAATGCTAGGATAAAGCAATATGAAACAGTAGATTTCATCTTGGATTTATTGTGAGACCCTGAAATTAGAAATAGTCATGGATGTTTCTCATTCCCAACATGGTTGCCAGCATCTGTTTTCTTCTTCGGCATGTACTGCCCCATGGACTAATATCTGTTTTACTGCTGTGGGTTACAGGAAAGGTACAAAGCAAGGCCTTTATGACACTTAGAAAGCCTATTTAAGATAAACAAATAATAAAGCACAAGACGAAAAGGGTACACCCTCATCTCAGTTCGCAATTCAATCTCCCTCATCCCCCAAATTTTCTATTGCCAATAACAATGAATGTAGCTTTGTCAACATAATAATAGTTTTGAGGGACTATCAGAGAATAGTTGTCCTAATTTTTTGAAAGGCATCGTAGCATATATGTATCTTGAACGCCTCTTTGCTGTTTTGTTCACTAGCTATTGACCTTGGGCAACTTACTTAATCTTAGCTACTTTATGTTAACCTCAGTTTCCTCAATGGTAAAATGCAATAATGATAATGCTATTCTAGTAAGATTTCCAGAAGAGCAAATATGCCACTGCTGGTAAAGCACTGCTGAGAACAGGGACTGGCATGTTTGAAGGCATTTTATAAGTGCTTGTTAAACAAACAGAGCGTCCCCTGCTGTCCTCTTTCCCCTCACACACTCAGTGGTTCAGTGGAGTTAATATAGTTCTAATCCAAAATAAATACACTTGAGATTTTAGTGTTTTCAGCTTTATAATGAATAAATGCAAAATTTCTATTATTGTTATTTTCAATTACTATTGGCAATAAACTCTTGGACTTTTATTATACTTTCATGGATATTAAGGAGTTGATAGACATCAGACTGGAAATGGCTTATTTGTTCATTTATTCATTCATTCATTCATTCAATCAACAAATATTTATAGAGCACTTGCTACATGCTAGGAATGTATGTGATTACTTATGTGAATCTTAAATTTGCTAGAGATGGAGATATAGCAATCTTTCTTTGTTTCTTCATAATACAATCACTTGGAAAGTTTTTACTCACTGAATTTAATTCATAGGTTTAATTACTATCTACTGTCTAGTACTGAACTGAGATTTTGTGAAGAATACAGTGAACAGGGCAAATGTTTACTCTTATAAAATGATTACAATTTAATAAAATCTTATAAATTAAGAGATATAACTAAGAATGAAAACAAAGTAATAGAGATCATCAGAAGACAGTGAGAAGAATGTAAGCCTGGGAAAAGAGAAGGTTTGGTGGTGTGCTCTGGAGATGGGAAGATTTAGATAGATACAAAGCAGGGGAAATCATCATGGTGGGATAAAGTCCGATAAGCAGAGATTTGCATCTGAAAATGAACATGAACCCCTGGGTAAAAGGAAGATGACCTAATAGCACCTTGCACATCTTCTCATCTACTATGGCATTTAATACCTTGTAGGCTTGTAAAATATGTTACAGGGAATATTACTGAGTCAATGGAAAAATTTATTCATGAAAGAGAATAACAGATTATATTATGGAGATCATTTCTTCACATATTTGTTCATTTGTCTCCTCATCTATTTTTTTTTTTTTTTTTTTTGAGACGGAGTTTCGCTCTGTTGCCCAGGCTGGAGTGCGGTGGCCGGATCTCAGCTCACTGCAAGCTCCGCCTCCCGGGTTCACGCCATTCTCCTGCCTCAGCCTCCTGAGTAGCTGGGACTACAGGCGCCCGCCACCTCGCCCGGCTAGTTTTTTTGTAGTTTTTAGTAGAGACGGGGTTTCACCGTGTTAGCCAGGATGGTCTCGATCTCCTGACCTCGCGATCCGCCCGTCTCGGCCTCCCAAAGTGCTAGGATTACAGGCTTGAGCCACCGCGCCCGGCCGTCTCCTCATCTATTTAACAGACATTGAACACACACATGCCAGTCATCTGCTAGCCACTGGGGATATTGCTGTGATAGAGAAAGAGAGAGCTTCTGCTTTCAGGGACATTATAAACTAGTGGAATCAGATTACAGAGTATGTTGCATTTTTTTTTTCTTTTTTTTTTTTTTTTTTAAATTTGGAGACAGGGCCTTGCTTTGTTGCCCAGGCTGGAGTGCAGTGGCATGATTATAGCTCACCACAGACTTGAACTCCTGGCTCAAGCAATCTCCCACCTCAGTCTTCTGAGCAGCTGAGACTACAGGTGTGCACCACCACACCTGAGCAATTTAATTTGTGTGTGTGTGTACAGATAGGATCTCACTTTGTTGTCCAGGCTAGTATCAATCTCCTGGGCTCAAGCAGTCCTCCCAGTTTGGCCTTCCACAGTGTTGGGATTACAGGTCTGAGCCACCTTGTCCAGCTAGATTACAGAACATTTTGAATACCAAAGCAAGAAGCTTGGCATTTATTTAAAATGTTATGGGGAACAAATAAAACATTGCAAAGAGAGGAAAGTTTTAGTATTCATCAGAGTAGATAGGGAGTAGAAATATGATCATTAATTCAGAGTTTATTGTAATAACTCAGGTGTGATTTGGTGAGAGCCCGAACCAAACTGGTATCGGTGCCCTGGTGAATAAGAATAAATGTGAAAATGGATCAAAACAATTTAACTAACAGATAGATCAAAACTGTTTAGGGATATATTGGATACTTTAAGTTAAGGAGAAGAAACTATTAAAGGTACTCCAAAGCTATCAAATGGTGTGACGTGAAAACTTACGGTATCATAAGCCAAATGGGTAAATTTTTGAAAAACATTAGATGGGGGTTGTGGAGGGAAAATGGCCAATTGACTAAGAGCACACTGACATACCGAGGTGATGTCAAGTGGGTTTCATGAGGAGGAATGGATTTCCAAGTTTTTTTGACAGTGACCTGAGTAAAACGCAGATTTTACATGATGACCTGATATACACCTGTATAAGAAAACTTTCACAAGTTGGTACTTATCCCACTATAGGCAATTTATCCTGATCAATTCTATTCTATTAATTTTATTTTACTAAACAATACTGGCCATGACATCCTAAATTTATTTCATGATCCTGTTTGAAAGTTGTTCTAAAGATAGTTGAAAATTAGGAACTTTCTATAGTAGGTGTGTTGTAGAAATTTTGGCAATGAGGCCCTTATAGAAGAAAGGTCAAGGCTAATCCAGATTTTGGAGTTGTGCCATATGGCATTAGGAAATAAGCTTGAGTTCACAGGGTATAGAGGTTTTTCCTAGATGATCATGACTACAAACAGAACAGTTTCTAATGCATGGATAAATTAGTTATATATACCCCAGGATGTAGATGACAAAGAATATTAGGAATAGCATGAAATATTATCACTGACTATTTTTTTTTTACTATAAAATGTATGTTTTAGTTTAAAAATAAAGGTACCTGTGTTAATATTTAACTACACTGGATTTTTCCTAGTGAGTAAAGCAATGTCCCCAATATCCTCCCCCCGCCCCATGCTTGTAGGTACATTTCATATTTGATGTTTTCTAAGATTATGAACAGTTTTAAGGTACAGTGAGATTGAACAAAATAATAACCCTTGAATGGACAGACTTGTGACTGTTATTTTAATTTGGCCGATCAAGAAGTAACTGCACCAATGTAGTAAGTGGCCATGAGCAAGTTTCTCTACAACAAAAAACATTGCTTCACAGAGTGGTTGAGTCACTGGAAAGATTTTCATATCTAAACTCCTTTAGCATCCCCTTTATCTACTCACCTAAACCAAATACAAAATAATATCAATGGGAATTAGTACTGGGTTGGGACTTGGATTTGAGTGGTGAGGCCAAAGAAGAGCCAGCCATAACAGCACATTGTAAGTATTGAGTAACATTCTGGGCAATGAATGTGGTGTGGCTGCTGGGCCAATAGGGTATATCTTTGGGCTATTTAAATAGACCCTGTTTTGGCTAGTGACTAGAATATTTTTAACCTCTTTGGTTGGTCAGGATTGATGTAAGGCAGCTTCTGCTAGCCTGTTTACCTTCATGGTATCCCTTTACACTAATTTCTGGATTGCATTCTAATGAGAAAAGACAAATGTAGAGGATGGATGGTATCAAGTTGCTCATGGCCATTTACCATATGGGCACAGTTGACTCTTGATCTGACAAATTAAATTGACAGTCAATGAAAGTTTCGAATGGCTTCTGTATCCAAGGCATGAGCTGGATCTAGTGTTAGATATAGTGAGGATAAGCCATAGTTAGTGCTTTCAAGAAACTTATTATGTTGGGGATGTAGGATATAAATTATAGCATTTATTTTGCATGCAAACATTAATCTAAAAACCTCAGTGATCCAAACAGAAAAGGAAAAAAGCTTTTTGAACAGCCAAACAGAGATTCCAAAGTTCAAGCACCAAAGTTCGGACTCTAACAGTTATTTACAAGGGTCAGTTAACCTTTTGTTCTAGTGGGATAGGACTCCCATGGTGAGATTCAAAGAACTGTGGAACCACTGTTTCAGGTTCTTTTTCCACTTTGTCACCCGTTTGAAATTCCATCCATTAGGAATTAACTGGCATGACGGCAGTCCCTTCTACAATAAAATGCCTCCATTCTAGAAAGGTTAGGTACAGGGGAGGAAATGGAGTGTTGATGAGATTAGGAGCATGGGGTTGAGATGAGAAGTTTTGTGAGATTTTGTGAAATTAGCTTAGCAAGATTTTTAATCTTTAAGACCTACCCGAGTTTGCCAACAGGTTAAGAAAGGGAAGTTTTGGTATGGGATTTATGTTAGAAAGGAGGCACATGGAACTTAGAGGCTGGGTAGTAGTTGGAAAGGTGGGACCCCTAAGAGATAGATGTTTGAGGTATACAGAAGGCAGTGGAATGAGGGAGAGAAATGATCATTTTCATGCTTAGTTTTGCCTGGAAACCCAGATAATTGTGAACTCTGCTTTTTTTTTTTTTTTTTTTTTTTTTTTTTTCTGCCTGCCAACCTGCGTTTCTTTTCTTTCTTAAAGTTCTGTAGGAAGTTTCATTGTCTTTGAAGCTGGGATCTAATTCTTTGCTTTGATCTTTTATCAAACATTTAGAAATTACACATCATCATATCCTCCTTACTTGCTTCAGTCCTCTGCCGACTCATTCCATTTCTCCAGGAAAAAGTGTCTTCACAAGCAAAAATAAACACAGTGAATACAAATTTGAAATTTGAAGTCTGTTGGATTATATAGATAGCTAAGGAAGTTAGAGCCCACACAGCTTATTTACACATGAGGTTGTCCTTGGATTTAGAGCTTCTCCTCCACTGCTTCTTTATTATCCCAGGAGTACCTTGTATTCTACATGCATAGTAATTTATAATGTTTCACTATAATTATCTTATTTTCCTGTCTCCCCTGTTACATTGTGAGCTCCTTGAAATCAGCTCCTTAAAATAAGTATGAAACATTGTCTTATGGATTGTGCCCTGTCAACAAGAATGCTGTTGTTAAATAATTAGCATGTTTGTTGATGCTGGCCAATATTTGCTTTTAGATGTCATCACTCCTGATGTGCATTTTTTGTCAATTTTCCATGTAACTGCAGATATAACTTTGGACTCATCAACACAGCCATTTGCTTTCAAGACATTAAATGCTTTAAACACAGCCATTTGTTCTAATACATCAATAACTGAAAAAATAAACAGTATAAATTTAAAAATTAAAATTGAATCAAATTAATACTTATCTGTATTTTATCTAGTAACTTAATTTATTGCTGTTAAATACACAGGATATGTCACTACTGTAAATCAGAAGCATTTTGGAAAAAGAGTGCCATTGTCAACATCATATGTTACTAAAATTAGTTCTTTATTTTATTTAAATGCAATTTTTTGTTGCAATATATTTGTTAAGTGAATGATTTTAGGAAACCAAATTTGAAAAGTATTATTCTAACAAAACATTTTATTTTTTTCAATATCTACATAATGAAAACAAATACTGAACAATTCAATGCTTATATACCCCAAAATATTTTACAATTATTTTGAAAGCATTTACATCATGTAGTTTATTATAATTAGGCTAGAGATGAATTTCTCTCTAGAGAAAAAGTGAACATCTGCCAATTATTTATGTGATATATTTCTTAAAACTTGCACTTTTTTTGGATCAAGTCATTCATTTATCGATGTCGGCGCACACATAGCTACTTGGAAAACTCATGAGAATTTCAAGGCTTAAATTCCAAGCTTCAGCTGGGTTATGGGTTGAGAAAGTTTTAGCTAAGAACTGGCACTAAAAGATTACAAAACCTCTCACAAAGTCTGAAGCTATAGAAGACATCAAGGAGAAAAAATGCCTTTTAATAAAAACATTCTAAACTCTATCCACTAAAATTTCAACATGAGACTTTTAGCTATACAATCTTTGTTGTTTTACAGAAGGTTTATAAAGTTCAATTTTGTAACTTTAAATTAAACTTCTTTTAAGTAACAAGTTTCTTGAATTTCATGTTTAAAATATAGAATATGAATAGATTCAAAGTGCACTCATTTCTGTTTGATTTCCATCTGTGGCTATCCTTATGAGACAGGATTATATTAATTTCAATTTATATGTTTATAGATTCTATTAGTTGTTAATTTATTAAGAATGGATAAACATGGATTGCAGACATTAGCTATATTTTCTTGCGTTTGAAAACTTGATAAAAGATAAGAGAAAATCTCATTAATATAGTTTAAATAAGTTTAAATGAACCTTTTATTCTTTAAAAATATTAAGCTGAACTAGCTAGAGCATAATACTTGAGGGGTAATTATGAGGCTTAGGAATGAACAGGCTCTCAAACTTGAATCCTAATTGCCTAACTTGATATATTCTTTCCTACCACTCAGGTCCTTTTCTCATGTGATAAGGCTGTCACATTGAAAACATGGAATTGCAGAATGTTCAAAGTGGAAGGATCCTTAAAGATGATTTAGTCCAACTTGACCCATATGGCATAGAGATATATGCAGATGTGCATGTCCAATTCTGCAGCTAGAAACGAACACTGAGCTGAATTAAACCACACAGAGAAGAACTGAGGAATGTAAAGTAAAAGGTTAGGAAATTCTAATGTATATAAATTCAAGAGGCCCAGTGTAACGTGAGGAAAGTCAAGGAGAGGGATTCTTTCATCATGTGAGATTTGGGGGCAGAGGGACTTAAAAGGTTGGACAAGCCAAAGATGGTGACCTGGGGTGGTTTTTATGATGTTAACCTTTTTTTCTCCTCATTCCCTATGAAATCTTCAGCCAATTCCATATTTCTCACTAATTCAAGTGAATATCTGGGGGGGATGGGTTATGGAGGGAAATGAGGGAGCAATTGCTTGGATTACATTCCAATTTTTTATTTGCATTAGAATATCTACATAAGTGTATACACTTTTATTAGCATTATAAATACCTATATAAGTTTATACACTTTTGTTCTAACTTTTTTGGGGGAAAATGTATCTCCATAAGCGAATAAGAAGTTAAATTACTGGTTATGTTTCAATTGGTTAGTTTGATGCTTAACAGTCTTTCACTTTTCCACTCCTCCGTATTTTGTAGAAAGCAATGCAAGCTCTTCATGATAGGAAAGATGTGCACATGTTTATTTTATAGTAGAAAAATGGTAAGATTTTCCTGTCCCCAATTTTCTCTCCAAATGAATCCAAATTTCCTGTATTTTGGAATGACTTTGGGTAAAGTGGTTGTTTATATAAAGTCTCTGATAAAATATTGAGGATATTATTAGATATTGTTACATTTCCATGAATATGTTTCCCTTTATCTTTAAGAGAAGGAGACTCAGAAGTATAACCTATCAGAGTGGGAGACGGCATAAAAGCTGGACTAAACGAATTGCTAGATGGAGGGCAAACCTGGTGTGAATGACTCAGTGAGAAGCTTCGGGAGTCCTGAGGGTAGCAGAAGGGTGAAGATTTAAAGTGACAGAGTGGCCAGAAAATGGGAGACTGGTTCAGAGATATTTCATCTACCTAAAACCTGTGCCTTTTCCATCCTATCAAAGTGAATGCAAAACAAAGAACAAAAGGGTTAAAGGCTTAGGTTTAAATCCCAGGTATATGTACATTTCAATTGAGGTATTTTTTTTTTCTTTTCTGAATGATCAGTGCACTATTTTTCTTTCTAAAGAAAATACTTTTCTTAACTACTCTTTATTTTAAACTTCTCCCACAAAGATGAGAAAACATTTAAAATCGTTGGGGCTATTTTCTGTTTACCGAGTAAAGAGAATCTCTAAACCATATTTATAACTCTTACTCTAAATATTTGCATTTACCCTCATGCCAGAGCCCATTGATGACTGACTAAACAGAGTTTCAAAGTTTGAAGAACAGGAAATTTAGAAATAACTAACAATTATGTAGGTTTATTTCTCTCAGTATAGAATGTTCATACAGAATTAATGCCAGAGGTTTTCAGAGAAAATGCAGAAATTTTACTTTGCAAATCCAGAAGGTGCAACTGTTCAAGTATTTCTTAGTAAGAAACATTGATGTTAAGTATGCAGATATGCAGATATCATTGAGAATTAAATATTTTAATTTCTATACTATCTATTAATCTTTTAGTAGGATGCACATATGCCTTATTCGTACTGTAAGAAAAGATTCTTTTAGTTTTCATCAATTTTGTTTTAAAGCTGGGGCTCTTCATTAGATATAGGAAAATCAATTCAAAGCTTCTATTCAGTCATGATGAATTTGAGATTTTTTTAGGTTTCTTTGTATGTAACAATATATTACAATATAATATTGCAGTGAAAACTAGATGGACTAATATTATTCTTTTCATTTGTTAAATGAAAAAGTATGCACAGAGTATATGCGTGAGTGACAAAGGCCTGAATTTGTCAATTAGTAGCAATTATATTCAACAGTAAGGATTTTATGTTTGGGTAGGCCTTTCCCAGTGACTTCTATAAGGAAAAACCTAGGATTGGTTACTGACTTCTAATAAATAATGCCTACAATTTCTAGGAAGTTAAAGTTGACATAATTTATCCAAGAAATATTATTTTCTTAATTTAGAAAGGCAGAATAGTTTCTTTTTTCTTTTCAGATGTAGGTTTTCTGGCTTTAGAAAAAAATGCTTGTTTTCTTCAATGGAAATAATTCCACAGGCACACTTGTTTTATGTCTGTTCATCTGTAGTCAGAAAGACAAGTCTGGTATTTCCTTTCAGGAGTCCCTTGAGTCATTAAAAAAAAAATCTTCCTATCTATCTATGTATCTATCTATCATCCATCTAGCTTTGATTTTTTCCTCTTCCGTGCTTTATTATTTAATTAGTACCTATTTCTGAAGAAGAAATAAAATGACATAAGATTATAGAAAATAATTTCTTTCATTGTAAGACTGAATAGAAAAAATTTTCTTTCATTATAAGACTGAGTAGAATAAATAATGCTTTGTTAGTCTCTGTGCCTCTATGTGCCATGGAGAAATTTGACTGCTGGTTTTGACTGACTTGGTTATTTAAGTAAAATAACGGGCTTAGTACTAATTATTATTATGTAGTGTCAGAGAAGGTTGTTTTTCCTACTTGTTGAGCTCAGTAGTTCTTCATATTTTGAACGAAAGGGCAGAGGTAGGATAGCTTTTCCAAGGTAGAGATAAGAACCTTGGGTAAGGAAAGAAGATTTATGAAACATTGAAAAAATTATTCTTCCCTTGCTTTGTTTTTAGACATAATATTAAATTTATTTTGAAATGTAAAACAACATAAAAGAACATGTGATTTTCTACTTATTGAAAGAGAGAATTAAATATGAAACAGGGACAGAAAGAATCCTATGCCTGGTGAAGGTCAAGGATTCCCATAACCTACAGGGAATTTGGGGTCAGCCTGTCCCATTGTATATTATGGCAAAGATAATCGTCATCTCATTTGGGTCCATTTTCCTCTCCATCTCTCCTTAACTGAAAATCCCATGTGATATACCCACACTGAATCTAAATAGCCTATCTCAGGGCCTGAATCACATGTGGGCCACAGCAGGAATGGGAACATGGAATTTCTAAGTCCTATCTTACTTGTTATTGTTGCTATGTCTTTTTCTTAGTTTGTATCTGAGGCAACATCAGCTTTTTCAGACAGTATGGCTTCAGAATTGTAAAAAAGACACAGAAGCCCTAAAATATGTATGTATGTATAGGTATGTGTGCATGCATGAGCACTCATGTGTAAATTTTTCATTATAGATAAAAGCACACTTGGAATTAGCAATAGATGCAATTTGGGACTTAACTCTTTCAGTATGTCTTATTTCTAAGCAAAGTATTTAGTTTGGTTACGAATTACTAAACACTGAGAACTAAATTGCAAACACCGAGAACTAAAACGTTCAAATGGGAAATTACAGGTAAAGCCCATGGTAATGATGAAAAGATACAAATCATTTAAACTCTTATGTAAAATTTGATAAGATGTTTTACACAACTTTAATACATTGACAAGGTCTTGTGGAGAAAACAGTTCCAGATGGTAAATATACACAAGGGATTTAGTCAAACAATTTTTTGGCAAGAATATTATGAATTTTGTAATCTGTTGGGAGCCAATGAAATACAAAGATGAGTCTAGTTAATAATCTACAATTATTGGTTGAAGAAGTATATTAGTGCTAATTTCCCTCCGTTTGTCCTAGCTTTTCTCTTCTGTCAATCCCACAAGCCTTTGGCACAATGAAGTGGGTAACCTTTATTTCCCTTCTCTTTCTCTTTAGCTCGGCTTATTCCAGGGGTGTATTTCGTCGAGATGCACGTAAGAAATCCATTTTTCTATTGTTCAACTTTTATTCTATTTTCCTAGTAAAATAAAGTTTTAGTAAACTCTGCATCTTTAAATAATTATTTTGTCATTTATTTCTAAAATGGGATGGTATTTTGTATTTGTGAAATCTTACAAGGTTATCTTATTAATAAAATTAAACATCCTAGTTAAAATAAAAGGTCAGAATTGTTTAGTGGCTGTAATTTTCTTTTGCACACTAAGGAAAGTGCAAAGTAACTTAGAGTGACTTAAACTTCGCAGAACAGAGTTGAAGATTGAATGCGTAACTATCCCAAAGACCTATCCATTGCACTATGCTTTATTTAAAAATCACAAAACCTGTGCTGTTGATCTCATAAATAGAACTTGTATTTATATTTACTTTCATTTTAATCTGTCTTCTCAGTTGCTGTTCATATACACTAAAAGAGTATTAGATATTACCTAAGTTTGAATATAAAGCTATAAATATCTAATAATTTTAAAGATAGTATTCTTGGTCATTGAATTATTCTTCTGTTTAAAGGCAGAAGAAATAATTCACCATTATCCTGACTTTTTCTGTAGGAATCAGAGCCCAATATTTTGAAACAAATGCATAATCTAAGTCAAATGGAAAGAAATATAAAAAGTAACATTATTACTTCTTGTTTTCTTCAGTATTTAACAATTTTTTTTCTCCCCTTGCCCAGACAAGAGTGAGGTTGCCCATCGGTTTAAAGATTTGGGAGAAGAACATTTCAGAGGCTTGTAAGTTAAAATACCGATGAATCAAATTTAATGTTTCTAACAGTGTTGTTTATTATTCTAAAATGCTTCTATTTCCTTGTCATCAGGGTTCAGATTCTAAAACAGTGCTGTCTAGTAGAGTTTTCTGCATTGAGGAAGATATTCTATATCTGGACAATCCAATAAGGTAGTCACTGGTCACACGGCTATTGAGTACTTCAAATATGACAAGTGCAACTGAGAAACAAAAACTTAAATTGTATTTAATTGTAGTTAATTTGAATGTATATAGTGACATGTGGCTAATGGCTACTGTATTGGAGAGTACAGCTCTGGAACTTGCTTGGTGGAAAGGACTTTAATATAGGTTTCCTTTGGTGGCTTACCCACTAAATCTTCTTTACATAGCAAACACTCCTGTGCTGAGTTGGGAATATTTAAATACTTTTTAATCTAGTAAAAAATGAGAAAATAGTTTGTTTTTAAAAAGTCTACCTAATCCTACAGGCTAATTAAAGAGATGTGTGGGGATCAGGTGCGGTGGTTCACACCTGTAATCCCAGCACTTTGGAAGGCTGATGCAGGAGGATTGTTTGAGCCCAGGAGTTCAAGACCAGCCCGGGCAAGTCTCTGAAAAAAAAAATATTAGCCAGGCATGGTGGCACATGCCTGTAATCCTAGCTACCTAGGAGGCTGAGGTAGAAGGATCGCTTGGACCTGAGGGGTCAAGGCTACAGTGAGCCACGATTGTGCCACTGCACTCCAGCCTGGGTGACAGAGTGAGACCTTGTCTCAAAAAAGGAAAAGTGTGGGATTTGTTTTAGTTTTAAGTAATTCTAAGGATTTTAAAATGCCTAGTCTTGACAATTAGATCTATTTGGCATACAATTTGCTTGCTTGATCTGTGTGTGTGCATCTACTGACACACGCATGCATATAAACATCAGGGAACTACTATCCTCTTTGCCTAGGAAGCCACACATGCCTATCTAGGCCTCAGATCATACCTGATGTGAATAGGTTTTCTGGATAATGGTGAAGAAGATGTATAAAATATAGAACGTATACCCATACATGATTTGTTCTCTAGCATAGCAATCTGTTACATATTAAAGTTTTATTATACTACATTTTTCTACATCCTTTGTTTCAGGGTGCTGGTTGCTTTTTCTCAGTATCTTCAGCAGTGTCCATTTGAAGAGCATGTAAAATTAGTGAATGAAGTAACTGAATTTGCAAAAACATGTGTTGCTGATGAGTCAGCTGAAAATTGTGACAAATCACTTGTAAGTACATTCTAATTTTGGAGATTCTTCCTGCTGTTTGAAGTAATCCCAAGCATTTCAAAGGAATTTTTTTTTTTTTTAGTTTTCTCAATGATTATTAAATGTCCCGATTTGTAAGAAACACTCAAAAGTTGCTCATAGACTGAAAAGCCGTTGTTTCTTTTGGGATAGAGATGCTTTAGCTCTGCCCACAGTTTTAAAATCATTTCTTTATTGAGACCAAACACAACAGTCATGGTGCTATTTAAATGGGCATTTGTCATTTTGTTCAAACACTCCCTTTTTTTTTTTTTTTTTAAATTATTTATTTATTTTATTATTTATTTATTTATTTATTTTATTTATACTTTTACAGTTCTAGGGCTTACATGTGCAAACGTGCAGTTTGTTTACCATATGTATCACTTATGCCGATGTTGGGTGTGCTGCACCCATGCAACTCGTCTAGCACCGCATCAAATTCATCATTTATATCATGATTGATAACTCCCCAAGGCAGTCCTCCCTCCTCCCCCCTTCCCATGATAGCCCAGTGCGTGATGTCCCCTCCCGAGTCCAAGCCGATCTCATTGTTCAGTTTCGCCCACCTATGGTGAGAACATGCGTGGGTTTTGGTTTCTGTTCGTTGTGATAGTCTTGCTAAGAATGATGGTTTCCAGCCTGCATCCATGTCCCTACAAAGGACGCAAACTCATCCTTTTTTATGGCTGCATAAACACCTCTTTTTAAAATTTGAGGTTTGGTTTCCTTTTGTAGAGGCTAATAGGGATATGATAGCATGTATTATTTATTTATTTATCTTATTTTATTATGGTAAGAACCCTTAATGTGAGATCTACCCCCTTATATTTTTAAGTGTACCATCCGTTATTGTTAACTATGGGTACACTGTTGTACAGCTTCCTCATCTTACTTTATTAAAACTTTGTGTCCATTGATTAGTAACCCCTCATTTCCTCCTCCTCCAGCCACTGGAAACCATCATTATATTCTTTGATTCTATAGATTTGACTATTTTAGCTACCTCATATAAGTGATATCATGTACTGTTTATCTTTTTGTGACTGACTTATTTCCCTTAGCATAATGCATTCAAAGTCCAACCATGTTGTTGCCTATTGCAGAATTTCCTTCTTTTCAAGACTGAATAATATTCCAGTGCATTTGTGTACCACATTTTCTTTATCTAGTAATGTGTAGATGGACATTTATGTTGGTTTTCTACATCTTGACTATTATGAATAGTGTGGCAATGAACACAGGAGAGCTACTATCTGTTAGAGATGATAGCATAGTTTTTATCATCAGAAAACACCAACTGATTTCTATGCTAATTTTGTTACCTGGGTGGAATAATAATACAGCTATATATTCCTCATTTTAGATATCTCTGTATTTTTACATATAATAAAAAAGCAGAATACTTAGTCATGTTGAAGAACTTTAAATTTTTAGTATTTCCAGATCAATCTTCAAAACAAGAACAGGTTTATCTTTCTCTTACCACTCAGTCTATATATACTTATTGTGGGCAAGGTGAGTTTTTATCACTGGAGCCTTTCCCCTTCTTATTATGTACCTCTCCCTCATAGCAGAGTCAGGACTTTAACTTTACACAATACTATGGCGCTACATAAGAATTCTTAAAAATACATAAAAAAAATTGATAAATTCTGTCTAGAGTAGTATATTTTCCCTGGGGTTACAGTTACTTTCATAATAAAAATTAGAGATAAGGAAAGGACTCATTTATTGGAAAGTGATTTTAGATAGCATTTCTAGAAGGAAAATGTCTACATCTTAATAGTCACTTAATATATGATAGATTGTGTTACTCCTCAGTTTTCAACAGCATATACTAAAAAATGTCCCTCTAGAAAGGGGGCAGATGAGATGAGAAACTATCTGAATGTTTTTCTGCCCTAGGTGAATTCACATGCTGCTTAGAAGCTTATTTTCCCTTGATTTCTGTTACAATGATTGCTCTTACCCTTTAGTTTTAGGTTTTGAAATAGGAGTCATATAACTTTCCTTAAAGCTATTGACTGTCTTTTTGCCCTGTTTTATTCACCATAGTTATAGTGTGACAGTTAATTCTTATGAAAATTATATAGAGATGGTTAAATCATCGGAAACTCTAAACCTGGTTTGGGAGGAGAAGTGGATTTTTAAATAATTTCATCACCAAGCTTAGCCAGTATATTAAATCCTTCCTACTGTTCTTTGGCTATAAAGAAAAAAGATATTGCCCAGCAACTGAAACCTGCTTTCTTCCATTTAGCATACTCTGTTTGGAGACAAATTATGCACAGTCGCAACTCTTCGTGAAACCTATGGTGAAATGGCTGACTGCTGTGCAAAACAAGAACCTGAGAGAAATGAATGCTTCCTGCAACACAAAGATGACAATCCAAACCTCCCCCCATTGGTGAGACCAGAGGCTGATGTGATGTGCACTGCCTTTCATGACAATGAAGCGACATTTTGAAAAGTAAGTAATCGGATGTTTATACTTCAAAATTAAAAGCATGGAGCAACTCCATAGGCCAACACTCTATAAAATTACCATAACAAAATATTTTCAACATTAAGACTTGGAAGTTTTGTTATGATGATTTTTTAGAGAAGTAGTATTTGATACCCCAAAATTCTACACAGCAAAAAATATGATCAAATATATTTTGAAGTTTATCAAAACAGGATACAATCTTTCTGAAAAATTTAAGATAGACATATTTAATGTATTATGAAGATATGTATATATAGTTGTCATAATTGATTTCGTTTTAGTCAGCAACATTATATTGCCAAAATTTAACCATTTAGGCGCACACACACACACACGCACACATAAACTTAACCCTTTTTTCCACAGACTTAAAGAATGTCAAAGACAAGACCATCATGTGCAAATTGAGCTTAACTGGTTAATTAGATAATTTGGATTTTGGAGGTTCTGTGGAGAATGTCAATCACAATTATTTCTGTAATACTGTCTGCAATATAAAAGTGACTGTTTTTCTTTTTCAAAATTTAGATACTTATATGAAGTTGCCAGAAGACATCCTTACTTTTATGCCCCAGAACTCCTTTTCTTTGCTGCAAGGTATAAAGCTGCTTTAACAGAATGTTGCCAAGCTGCTGATAAAGCTGCCTGCCTCTTTCCAAAGGTATTGTGCGAAAGAAGAGAAAAAAGGAGTTCATAATCCAACCTGATTTTGTCCATTTTGTGGCTAGATTTTGGGAAACTGAGTGTCTGATATAAACTTCCCGACATGGCCAAAAAAGCCTTCCTCTTATCTCTCTTGAAAATCTTTCATCTTTGAAGGCCTACACTCTCATTTCATCTTTTAAGATTTGCCAATGATGATCTGACAGAAGTAGTCACTGTGCATATGTTTAAACATTTCACCACTTTTTATGGCAGTGATCACTATAGTGAAATACTGAAACTTATTTGTCAAATTGCACAGCAAGGGGCCACAGTTCTTGTTTGTCTTTTCATGATCATTTTTATTAGGGAGGGAATTCAAAGTAGAGACTTTTAGTGCATCTAGAGCCCTGAGTTCATGCATTCATTCCATAAATATATATTATGGAATGCTTTATTTTCTTTTCTGAGGAGTTTACTGATGTTGGTGGAGGAGAGACTGAAATGAATTATACACAAAATTTAAAAATTAGCAAAATTGCAGTCCCTGGGATATTAGTGTACTCTTTCTCTGACTTTTCTCCCACTTTTAAGACTCTTTTCCCCGGCAATGTTTCCAGTTGGTTTCTAACTGCGTAAGGAATTCCGCTGTGACCAGAATGATCCAATGATCTTTCCTTTTCTTACAGAGCAAAATCGTTATTCACCGAAAGGAGTACTTGGGAATTTAGGAATAAATTATGTCTTCAAAATTTAATTTGACAGTTTCATCTGAGCTTATGGAGGGGTGTTTTATGTAGAATTTTTCTTCTAATTTTCACCAAATTATTCCTTTTTGTAGCTTGATGAACTTCGGGAAGAAGGGAAGGCTTCGTCTGCCAAACAGAGACTCAAGTGTGCCAGTCTCCAAAAATTCGGAGACAGAGCTTTCAAAGCATGGTAAATATTTTTGAACATAGTTAGCATCTTTATAATGATGTAAATGATAATGCTTCAGTGACAAAATTGTACATTTTTATGCATTTTGCAAAGTGCTGTCAAATACATTTCTTTGGTTGTCTAAAAGGTAAAACTCTAATAGAGGTAAAATCAAATATCGATGACAATTTGACATTATTTTAATCTTTTCTAAATAGTCAAATAATTTAGAGGATACTGTCCTTTTTGTCCTAAAAAAAGGGGACAGATATTTAAATTCTATTTATTTATGAAAACTTGGACTCTTATTCTAATGGTTCATTATTTTATAGAGCTGTAGGCATGGTTCTTTATTTCATTTTTTAAAGTTATTTTAATTTTTGTGGATACATAGTAGGTATACATATTTATGGGGTATATGAGATATTTTGATACAAGTATACAACATATATAATCCCTTTATTTAATTTTATCTTCCCCCCCAATGATCTAAAACTATTTGCTTGTCCTTTTATGTCTTATAGTTAAATTCAGTCACCAACTAAGCTGAAGTTACTTCTTATTTTTGCATAACTCCAGCTCTGATCTTCATCTCATGTTTTTGCCTGAGCCTCTGTTTTCATATCACTTAATTGGTTCTGGGAGCATACTTTAATAGCCATGTCAAGAAAAATACTAGCTGCCCCCTCACCCTCACTCCTTACCTGTTAGTCAACAGCAAATCAACACAACAGGAGATAAAATGAAAATAACAGACGTTATGCATGCTGTCTAGAAACTGTCAATTGAACTGTATTTGCTCTTCATTCCTACCATCTACACCACCAAAATCAAACAAATTTATAAACAAAACAACCCCAACATAAAATTATACACAGATAAACAGGCTATGATTGATTTTTGGGAAAGAAGTCTTCTTTACCCGATTTTGGCAACTGTGAAATGACTAGAGAATGAAGAAAATTAGACGTTTACATCTTGTCATAGAGTTTGAACATAGTGCTGGATCTTTCTTTTTATAAGTATGATCAATAAAAACTCCCTCATTCTGTAGAAGTTATAGGATTTCTTTTCTAAGAGACCTTTAGAAGTCAGAAAGAATGTATTTCAATTGAGAAAAAAGATAATTGTAGTTTGTGTAGTACTTCCTAGATTATAAAATGCTTTTGTATGTATTATCTAATTTAATCCTCAAAAGAATTCTTCAATTTAGCATGTTGTCATGGCACTGCAGAGGCTAAAGCTCAGAGAGGCTGAGCCCTCTGCTAACAAGTCCTGCTGCTAACAAGTGATAAAGCCAGAGCTGGAAGTCACATCTGGACACCAAACCTGATGCTTCTCAGCCTGTTACCCCTTTTAGAGTTCCTTTTTTATTTCTGCTTTTATGACTTACTAGATTTCTACCCACCACACACACTCTTAAATGGATGATTCTGCCCTAAGTAAAAATGATTACCGTTTGGTTCAGAACTAGAACTAATGAATTTTAAAAATTATTTCTGTATGTTCATTTTGAATTTTCGTTTGAGAAATAGTATTTGCAATATTCATATAAAATATTGCATGATAATACCATTTTGATTGGCGATTTTCTTTTTAGGGCAGTAGCTCGCCTGAGCCAGAGATTTCCCAAAGCTGAGTTTGCAGAAGTTTCCAAGTTAGTGACAGATCTTACCAAAGTCCACAAGGAATGCTGCCATGGAGATCTGCTTGAATGTGCTGATGACAGGGTAAAGAGTCATCGATATGCTCTTTGGTGGCTTGCAAGCTCAAGTTGGTAGAATGGATGTGTTTGGTATCATTAGTGACAGCTGACAGTGGGTTGAGATTGTCTTCTGTGCTTTTGTCTGCCCTATCTTCAATCTTTCCCTGCCTATGGTGGTGATACCTTTCTGTTTTTAACCTGGCTATCAATTACCTGATAAACCCATTCACTGATTTGTAACTCCTTTCACTCATGCTCTAATTGTAAATAAAGGCTTAAACTGAAGTAGAACAGTTACAAGGTTCTACTTGGTAGAACATCTGCAAGGTAGATGTCTAAGAAGATTTTTTTTTTTCTTTTCTTGAGACAGAGTTTCACTCTTGTTGCCCAGGCTGGAGTGCAATGGTGTGATCGTGGCTCAGCACAACCTCTGCCTCCCGGGTTCAAGTGATTCTCATGCCTCAGCCTCCCAAGTAACTGGGATTACATGCATGCGCCACCATGCCTGGCTAATTTTATATTTTAGTAGAAGCAGGGTTTCACCATGTTGTCCAGGCTGATCTCGAACTCCTGACCTCAGGTGATCCACCGCCTCGGCCTCCCAAAGTGCTGGGATTACAGGCATGAGCCATCGTACTCGGCCTAAGAAGATTTTTTGAGGGAGGTAGGTGGACTTGGAGAAGGTCACTACTTGAAGAGATTTTTGGAAACGGCGTATTTTTCTTCTCTATATTCCTTCCCTTAATTAACTGTCTTTGTTAGACATGCAAATATTTGGAATGATATCTCTTTTTTCCAAACTTATAATATTTTCTTTCTCCCTTTCTTCAAGATTAAACTTGTGGGCAAATACTAGAATCCTAATCTCTCGTGGCACTTTCTGAAAAATTTAAGGCAGCTATTTTATGTATGTAAGCAGGGACTATGACTATGATCTTGACTCATTTTTAAAAAATCTTCCATATTTTATTTGGTTATTTGGTTTCAAAAGGCCTGCACTTAATTTTGGGGGGATTATTTGGAAAAACAGCATTGAGTTTTAATGAAAAAAACTTAAAAGCCCTAACAGTCGAAACATAAAATTAATAAATAACTGAGCTGAACACCTGCTACTGATCAGTCTATTTTAATCAAGTGAGAATGTTTTTGTAGTCCTATCTACATCTCCAGGTTTAGGAGCAAACAGAGTATGTTCATAGAAGGCACATGTGTATGGTCTTAGAATACAATGAATATGTTCTGCCAATTTAATAAAGGTCTGAGGAGAAAGTATAGCAATGTCAATTCGTGTTGAACAATTTCCACCAACTTACTTATAGGCGAACCTTGCCAAGTATCTGTGTGAAAATCAAGATTCAGTCTCCAGTAAACTGAAGGAATGCTGTGAAAACCTCTGTTGGAAAATCTCACTGCCTTGCCGAAGTGGAAAATGATGAGATGCCTGCTGACTTGCCTTCATTAGCTGCTGATTTTGTTGAGAGTAAGGATGTTTGCAAAAACTATGCTGAGGCAAAGGATGTCTTCCTGGGCATGTAAGTAGATAAGAAATTATTCTTTTATAGCTTTGGTATGACCTCACAACTTAGGAAGTAGTCTAGGCTTTTCTGTGGAATTGCTACAATTTCCCTGCTGCCCAAAATGTTTCTTCATCCTTCCCTTTCCCAGCCTTTAACAATTTTTGAAATAGTTAATTAGTCAAATACATTATTGTAAAATAATATATGCTCATGGCAAAAGCTCAACATTCCTTACTCCTTAGGGATATTTCTGAAAATACCTCTAGAAACATTTTGGGTATATATAAATTATGTATGCTTCATTCATTCATTCCAGGTGTATTTCTTGAACATCTATAATATGTGTGTGACTACGTATTGCCTGTCTATCTAACTAATCTAATCTAATCCAGTCTATCTATCTAATCTATACAATGGTAGCAAAGAAGTATAAAAAGAAATATAGAGTCTGACACCAGGTGCTTTACATTTGGTGAAAAGACCAGAAGTTCACTATAATGGCAATATGGTATACAACTCAATTACAAAATAAACGTTTATATATTGTCACAAAGTGTGGTGATAAAGTTTGCATTTTTGTTGTTGGATTATGATAACATCCTATGCACTAAATAATATTTCATAAAATTATGTACCTTACAAGATTTTACTCATACAGAGAAGAAACAGAGTATTTTAAGAACATATCTCTACCCATCTATCAAAATCCTTTTGAGATGTAGTTTAAATCAAACAAAATATTAATAAAAATAACAGGTATCATTCATCAAAGACTTCATACGTGCCAAGCAGTGTGTGCTTTGTGTAGATTATGTCATGTAGTTCTCATAATCCACCTTCTGGGACAGATAACATTTTTTTTTTTTTTTTTTTTGAGACAGAGTTTTCCTCTTGTTGCCCAGGCTGGAGTGCAATGGTGCCATCTTGGCTCACCGCAACCTCCACCTCCCAGGCTCAAGTGATTCTCCTGCCTTAGCCTCCCGAGTAGCTAGGATTACAGGCGCACACCACCATGCCTAGCTAATTTTGTATTTTTAGTAGAGACAGGGTTTCACCATGCTGGTCAGGCTGGTCTAAAACTCCTGACATCAGGTGATTTGCCTGCCTCAGCCTCCTGAAGTGCTGGGACTACAAGTGTGAACCACGGCGCCCAGCCGACAAATACTATTGTTATCTTGTTATCTCCATTCTACCAAGAAGGAGACGAAGGCTCTGATCATTTAAATAAGTTGCTTAAGGTGATGCAGTAATATAAATGGCAAAGCTAGGAATTGAGCCCTGGTAACTTTAACTCTGGACCACAAGTCCTTAGCTACTAAGCTTTACTGCATGGGGTTTAGTCAAATTAAGACTTTTGGAATATGAGTTACTTTTGAGGTTAGCTTTGTGATTTTTTTTGGTGCTCATTTGTCCAACAAAGTCTATTTTATTTTCATCTTAATTAGGTTTTTGTATGAATATTCAAGAAGGCATCCTGATTACTCTGTCGTGCTGCTGCTGAGACTTGCCAAGGCATACGAAGCCACTCTAGAGAAGTGCTGTGCCACTGCAGATCCTCATGAATGCTATGCCAAAGTGGTAGGTTTATTGTTGGGAAAAAAGTTGCTCTTTGACTGATGATTCCAATAATGAGAAAGAAAAATAATGCAAGAATGTAAAATGATATACAGTGCAATTTAGATCTTTTCTTGAGATGGTTTCAATTCTGCAATCTTAAACATGATAGAAAAAGTAGCCTTAGAATGATTAACAAAATTTAGACTAGTCTAGAATAGAAAGATCTGAGTAGAGCAATCTCTGTGAAATTTTGATCTTTTTTTCTCTTTTTCACAATCCTGAGAACAAAATAACTTAAAGTAAATTTAACTGTTAATTGGAAGATATTTAACTTAGATGTAAAGTGAGTTAACCCGATCCCAGGACTAATCAAGTACTATAATTAGTATTTTCAGGCAAATTATAGAACCTGTCCCTTCAGAAGATTTTCAAATCTTTTTGAGAATGTTTAGGAGTAGTTCTACAGGAAATTAAGTTAGGAGAGGAAATCTGTTCTGGAGGACTTTTAGGGTTCCCACTAGCATATGTACCGGTTTCCAAACTATTCAGAATCAGAGGAAACTCATTTTTTCCTCTATCAAGAAGCTACTATATGCCAGGCACCATGCATGACCAATGACCAAGGTAAAATCTCTCATTTTGGAGAGCCCAGAATCTAACTAGAAAGGCGAATTAATAATAATGATATGTATAATCATAGCCATAACTTATTAAACTTTTATTACACGCAAGGCACTATTTAATTTTATCAGCTTAACTGGTTTACAGAGCAGGTCTATGAGATGAGTACCATCTTTGCCCTCTTTTAGGGATAAGGATTCTGAAATGTGGAGATGCTAAGTAAAATTGCACAACTGAAGAATGAGTTAGATAACTTGGCTCAAATACTGGTCATTGAACTCCAGAGCCTGAATATTCTTAGCCACTTACATGATGCAAGCTCACCAAATAAATCGTTTGAATGTAATGTGACAGAGTGGCATTGATATTCATCTGTTTGTGTGGCTTTGAGTAGAAAGGAGAAAGGATATCATTCTGACCAGAAGGGTGAAAAACAACCTGCATCTGATCCTCAGGCATAATACTATCAACACAATTCTTCTATGTTTCAGCTTGATGAATTTCAACCTCTTGTGGAAGAGCCTCAGAATTTAGTCAAACAAAATTGTGAACTTTTTGAGCAACTTGGAGAATACAAATTCCAGAATGCGTAAGTAATTTTTATTGACTGATTTTGATCAATTTGTAATTATTTAAGACTTAATATATGAGCCACCTAGCATAAAACTTCTAAGAATGAAAATACGTTACATATTTCTAATCACTCTGTCTCAGGAAAGATAGGAGAGGAGAGATAAAATAGTTGATGGGGTAGAGAGGCCTATATTTGAATGTAGTCTAAAAATTGTTCTCTTAAGACTGGAAGTATGTAGACTGGGAGGGTAAATACGAAATCTTGGTATATCGAACTGAGGATGTCCCTTGAAGGTTAAGAACTAGTTAATGGGCAACTAGAACATGGCAATATTTTGTAGAGCAGGAAGTAGTAGGCCTTGAATAGCAGTCGCTCAAAAAGCTGAACACAAAATGTAATGAATGAATTTAGATTCATATTTGAATATTAAATTCAGGTTGTTTGGGAGATGCACCTAGTCTTTGATGGTTAAACCTTGTGTTTCTGTGGAATTTCCCTCCATGGAAGAGACAGAGACAGAATGGCTTGTGGACTAATGTCCCAATTCAATAGAACCTTATCTATGAAGGTTCAAAACAAGAAGAGATATATTGTACAGTAGATATTTATTGTGTGGCTCATACACATAGTGCTCTTCTGATTATTGGTTTTAGGGATAATAACAGTGAACAAGACATAGTTTCTTTCCTCAAGTAGATTACAGTCATACATTGACTTTTAATGGTGACTGGCATTCTTAATACATGATTATTATATATTAGGTACCATGTCAGATTAATTATAATACTTTACTACTTTTAATTTAACCCTTGAACTATCCTTATTGAGTCAGATATATTTCCTTCCATTTTCTACTTGTATCTTTCAAGTTTAGCACATGCTGATATATATGAAGCTCTCTCCAGGTTTTATTGACAGAAGAAATTATTAAATTTATTAATGTCACTGAAGTAGGTAACTCACTTTCCCAAGATTATACAAGTAGTACAGGTGGAACTCAAAGCCAGGTTTGACTAGTTGTTCAGGAGTCAGTTTTCTCCCCTCCACTAACCCACTACTCTGCAGATGGAGATAATATAATGAA
Organism: Rhinopithecus bieti; assembly: GCF_001698545.2. Lineage (NCBI taxonomy): Eukaryota > Metazoa > Chordata > Mammalia > Primates > Cercopithecidae > Rhinopithecus > Rhinopithecus bieti. The sequence goes on from NW_016827678.1 coordinate 1,233,325, forward strand.
TGGAATATAGGAACATCTTAGTTGATTCCGGCCAAGTGTTCTCTGTTTTATCTACTATGCTAGACAGTTTCTTGCCTTGCTGAAAACACATGGACTTCTTTTTTTCAGGCTATTAGTTCGTTACACCCAGAAAGTACCCCAAGTGTCAACTCCAACTCTTGTAGAGGTCGCAAGAAACCTAGGAAAAGTGGGCAGCAAATGTTGTAAACTTCCTGAAGCAAAAAGAATGCCCTGTGCAGAAGACTATGTGAGTCTTTTAAAAATATAATAAATTAATAATGAAAAAATTTTACCTTTAGATATTGATAATGCTAGCTTTCAAAAGCAGAAGGGAGTAATGTGTGTGTGCATATTTGTGTGCGTGTGTGTGCATGTATGCATGTGTATTTGTGATATTGGCAGCCAGGGTCCCAAAGATTATATATATATAGATATATATTTTAGATTAGTATATTTATATATAATAATATACAAGTATATATGTATATAGATTATACATATAATAATATTAATAATGTAATATTACTTATATATTACCAAGAACATTATATATATTAATTAGTTATTATAACTATATGAATATTGCATACTAGTATATATTATTTTAAGGGGATATCAATTAATATAATATATAATATATTATTAGTATATAGTAAGTATATAATTAATATCATTATATGTATATAATAAGTGCTGTATAACAGTAATAAACTAATAATATATAATGTATTTATATATCATATAATGAAAATAATTATTTATATACATATATATATATTTTTTGAGACGGAGTCTGGCTCTGTTGCCCAGGCTGGAGTTCAGTGGTGCCATCTCCGCTCACTGCAACTTCTGCCTCCTGGGTTCAAGCAATTCTCCTGCCTCACTCTCCCGAGTAGCTGGGACTACAGGCACGTGTCACCATACCCAGCTAATTTTTTTTATTTTTAGTAGAAAATTTTCAGCTTCGCCTCTTTTGAATTTCTGCTCTCCTGCCTGTTCTTTAGCTGTCCGTGGTCCTGAACCGGTTATGTGTGTTGCATGAGAAAACGCCAGTAAGTGAGAAAGTCACCAAATGCTGCACGGAATCCTTGGTGAACAGGCGACCATGCTTTTCTGCTCTGGAACTCGATGAAGCATATGTTCCCAAAGCGTTTAATGCTGAAACATTCACCTTCCATGCAGATATGTGCACACTTTCTGAGAAGGAGAAACAAGTCAAGAAACAAACGTGAGGAGTATTTCATTACTGCACGTGTTTATAGTCTTCATAGCAAGAACTGTCAGTTCAAATTAGCAACATTTTCCTGAAGTAGTGATTATATTTCTTAGAGGAAAGTATTGGAGTGTTGCCCTTATTATGCTGATAAAAGTACCCAGAATGAAATGAATAACTTTTTAAAGGCAAAATCCTCTGTTATAATATTGCTAAAATTATTCAGAGTAATATTGTGGATTAAAGCCACAGTAGAATAACATCTTAGGCCATGTTCAGTAGAAAAAGATAAACAATTAACTGATAAATTTGTGCACATGGCAAATTAGTTAGTAGGAACCATAGGATAATTTATTTCTAGATGTAAATAATTATTTTAAGTTTGCGCTATGGTGGGCCCACATATGAAATAAACCCCCAAGTTGTGACTTTTGAGAATGAGACTTGGATTAAAAAGCATCTAGAAATTCAAGCCCTGAAGCTCAACTCCCTATTGCTATCACAGGGGTTATAATTGCATGAAATTTAGCTATGGAAAGTTACTGTTATCTCTTGTGGGCTATAATCATGGTCTAGGCTTAAGAGTAATACTGCAAAACCTGTCATGCCCACACAAATCTCTCCCTGGCATTGTTGTCTTTGCAGATGTCAATGAAAGAGAACTGGCAGCTCCCATGAGTTTGGATAGCCTTATTTTCTATAGCCTCCCCACTATTAGCTTTGAATGGAGCGAAGTTTAAGGACTAACTATAAAGATTCTCATCTTTATAGATGAGAAAAATTTTAAATGAAGTCCAAGATAATTATGTTTTAAGGATCATTTTAGCTCTTAAGTAGCTATAAAACTCAATATGACATAATGTGGCACTTCCAAAATGTGAATAATATATAATTGCAATGACATACTCTTTCCAGAGATTTACTGAAAAGAGATTTGTTGACACTACATAATGTGATGAGTGGTTTATACAAATTATTTCAGTTGATCTTCCCACCAACTCCATGAAGGTGGATTTTATTATCCTCATCATGCAGATGAGAATATTGAGACTTACAGTGGTATGCCTGAGCCCCAAACTACTCAGAGTTGCCTGGCTCCAAAATTTATAATCTTAAATGATGGGACTACCATCCTTACTATCTCCATTTTTCTTATATGTGAGTAATGTTTTTCTGTTTTTTTTTTCTTTTCTTTTTTTCCATTCAAACTCAGTGCACTTGTTGAGCTCGTGAAACACAAGCCTAAGGCAACAAAAGAGCAACTGAAAGCTGTTATGGAGGATTTCGCAGCTTTTGTAGAGAAGTGCTGCAAGGCTGACGATAAGGAGGCCTGCTTTGCCGAGGAGGTACTACAGTTTTCTTCATTTTAATATGTCCAGTATTCATTTTTGCATGTTTGGTTAAGCTACGGCTTAGGGATTTATATATCAAAGGAGACTTTGTACATGTGAGACAGGGATCTTATTTTACAAACAATTGTCTTACAAAATGAATAAAATAGCACTTTGTTTTTATCTCCTGCTCTATTGTGCCATACTATTAAATGTTTATAATGCCTGTTCTGTTCCAAATTTGTGATGCTTATGAATATTAATAGGAATATTTGTAAGGCCTAAAATATTTTGATTATGAAATCAAAACATTAATTTATTTAAACATTTTCATGAAAAGTGGTGGTTTGTGGTTTAGTTGATTTTATAGGCTAGTGGGAGAATTTACATTCAAATGTCTAAATCACTTAAAATTGCCCCTTATGGCCTGACAGTATCTTTTTTTAATTCCTTTGGGGACAACTATGTTCGTGAGCTTCCGTCCAGAGATTATAGTAGTAAATTGGAATTAAAGGATATGATGCACATGAAATCACTTTGCAATCATCAATGGGTTCATAAATGTTAATTTTGTATCCTAATAGTAATGCTAATATTTTCCTAACATCTGTCATGTCTTTGTATTCAGGGTCCAAAATTTGTTGCTGCAAGTCAAGCTGCCTTAGCCTAAAAACATCACAATTAAGAGCATCTCGGGTAACTATATTTTGAATTTTTTTAAAAAGTAACTATAATAGTTATTATTAAAATAGCAAAGATTGACTGACCATTTCCAAGAGTCATACAGACCAGCACCAACCACTATTCTAAACTATTTATATATGTACATATTAGCTTTTAAAATTCTCAAAATAGTTACTGAGTTGGGAATCACTATTATTTCTATTTTGTAGATGAGAAAATGAAGATAAACATCAAAGCATAGGTTAAATAATTTTCCAAAGGGTCAAAATTCAAAATTCAAACCAAAGTTTCAGTGTTGCCCATCATCCTATTTTGACTTATATGATGTGGTACACAGAGCCATCCAAGTAAGTGATGGCTCAGCAGGAGAATACTCTAGGAATTAGACTGAACCATATGAAAGAGCGCTTTATAGGGCAAAAACACTTGAATATCAATGATTTCACATGGTTCAACCTAATAGTTCAACTCATCCTTTCCTTTGGAGAATATGATGGATCTACGTTCTGTGAACTTTGTAGTGAACAATCTGCTATTACATTTCCAATTTGTCAACATGCTGAACTTTAATAGGACTTATCTTCTTATGACAAAAGGGCCCACTTTAAAATGTAGATCTTTGAACATAAACCTGTTTTACCCACTTTGTTTATAATATTTTGGGAGAATTGAAAAACAGAATAACAACAAAACATGTTTTGTTAAAATAAGTTATTCAACTACTTTAAAAAAAATAGAGATCGGGGGGTGGGGTGGTATCTCTCTATGTTGCCCAGGCTGGTCTCAAACTCCTGGGCTCAAGCAATCCTCCCACCTCAGCCCCACCCAAAAAGTTCTGGGATTACAGGTGTGAGCCACCACGCTTGGCTTCAACTACTTTTTAAATATGAATTATTTTCATATTTTCCAATTTGACTGTGATGTCTATTCCACTACTATGATTTAACTTCCTCTTTGCCCATGTGATAATACCTGCATATTATGCATTCAGGCAAGAAAGAAACTTTGAATCTCCACAAATTAGGTCATGTGAAAATGTGACTTGTTTTGGTGCTCAGTGGAAAGATTTTCTTCATAAGGTTCTAACTTTGAGAAGATACGTTTTTGGCCAGGCGCGGTGGGTCACGCCTGTAATCCCAGCCTTGGGGAGGCCGAGGCAGGTGGATCATGAGGTGAAGAGATCTAGACTATCCTGGCCAACATGGTGAAACCCTGTCTCTACTAAAAATACAAAAATTAGCCGGCCGTGGTGGCACACACCTGTAGGCCCAGCTACTTAGGAGGCTGAAGGAGGAGAATCGCTTGAACCCAGGAAGCAGAGGTTGCATTGAGCCGAGATTGCACCACTGCACTCCAGCCTGAAGACAAAGTGAGACTCTGTCTCAAAAAAAAAAAAAAAAAAAAAAAAAAATAGAGAAGATATGTTTTTGCTTGTAATAACTTAGATGAGAAGTAGGAGTTGAGTAAATAACTCCAAGGAGTGATGATGAAAAGCCTCTGACTTTGAAGCTTGAGGAGTCTGATGGCACCAATAGTGTTACCTTTCACCAATGATGAAAAAAGAACTTAACAACATTTATTGGTGTGTCCCCTTGCCTACCCCCACAGAAAGAAAATTCAGCAGCCATAAGTCTAAGGCAGGCTTAACTTGTTTTCACTTATTGCAGAAAGATGATCTAAGTAATTTGGCATTTATTTTAATAGATTTGAAAAACACATGCCATTTTACAAATAAGATATATTTGTCCTTTTGTTTTCCAGCCTACCATGAGAACAAGAGAAATAAAATGAAGATCAAAAGCTTATTCATCTGTTTTCTTTTCATTGGTATAAAGCCAACACCCTGTCTAAAAAACCATAAATTTCTTTAATCATTTTGCCTCTTTTCTCTGTGCTTCAATTAATAAAAAATGGAAAGAATCTAATAGAGTGGTCCAGCACTGTTATTTTTCAAAGGTGTGTTGCTATCCTGAAAATTCTGTATGTTCTGTGGAAGTTCCAGTGCTCTCTCTTACTCCACTTCAGCAGAGGATTTCTAGTTTCTTGTGGGCTAATTAAATAAAACTTTAATACTCTTCTAAGTTATGGATTATGAACATTCAAAATAATATTTTGACATTATGATAATTCTGAATAAAAGAGCAAAAAGTATAAGTAAGGAATATAAAACATGACTTTTACCTTAGAAAAAACAATTCTAAAATTCATATGGAATCAAAAAAGAGTCTGTAGAGCCAAGGTAAGACCAAGCAAAAAGAACAAATTACCTGATTTCAAACTACACTATAAGGCCACAGTCACCAAGACAGCAAGGTACTGGTATAAAAATAGGCACATAGACCAATGGAACAGAATAGAGAACCCAGAAATAAATCCACATACTTACAGCCAACTGATCTTAGACAAAGCAAACAAAAACATAAAGTGGGGAAAGGACAACCTTTTCAACAAATGGTACTAGGATGATTGGCAAGCACATGTAGGAGACTGAAGCTAGATCCTCATCTCTCACCTTATACAAAAATCAACTCAAGATGGACAGGGAACTTAAATCTAAGACCTAAAACTATAAAAATTCTAGAAGATAACATTGGAAAAACCCTTCTAGATATGGGCTTAGGCAAGGATTTCATGGCCAAGAACCCAAAGCAAATGCAATAAAAACAAAGATAAATTGCCTGGACTTCATTAAATTAAAGAGCTTTTGCATGGCAAAAGAAACAGCTGAGTAAACAGACAACCCACAGAGTGAGAAAAAAAATCTTCACAATCTATACTTCTGACAAAGGACTAATATCCAGACTCTACAATGAATTCAAATAAATCAACAAGAAAAAAAAAATCCCATCAAAAAGTGGGCTAAGGACATGAATAGACAATTCTCAAAAGAAGATATACAAATTGAAAACAAACATGAAAAAATGGTCATCATGACTAACAATCAGAGAAATGCAAATCAAAACCACAATGTGATACCACCTTACCTCTGCAAGAATGGCCATAATAAAAAAATAAATAAAAAAAGTAGATGTTGGCATGGATGCAATGAACAGGGAACACTTCTAGTCTGATGGTGGGAATGTAAACTGATACAATTACTATGGAAAACAGCGTGAAGATTCCTCAAAGAACTGAAATAAAACTACCATTTGATTCAATAATCCCACTACTGGGTATCTACCCAGAGGAAATTAAGTCATTATACAAAAAAGATACTTGCACACGGATGTTTATAGCAGCACAATTTGTAATTGCAAAAATGTGGAACCAACCCGAATGCCCATCAATCAACGAGTGGATAAAGAAACTGTGATATATATATATATATA